>NC_048578.1:27301906-27601906 GCF_013265735.2 Oncorhynchus mykiss | reverse complement strand
AAACACCTGAGACTAGGGCCGGTTTCCCAAAAGCATCATTTTAAGGCTAAATGCATTGTTGAACAATAGGATCCCATTGTTCTAAGATTAATTTAGCCTTAACCTTAAGATGCTTTAAGGAAACCAGGCCCAGCAAAATGGATAAAAGTGTGGTGATATTGAATTTTTTTATTTCATATTTTATTTCACCTTTATTTAACCAGGTAGGCCAGTTGAGAACAAGTTCTCATTTACAACTGCGACCTGGCCAACATAAAGCAAAGCAGTATGACACAAACAACACAGAGTTAAACATGGGACAAACAAACGTACAGTCAATAACACAATATATAGCAGGAACAGCGGCATCTACTGGTCAACACCTGGTCCTATCACACTACTTTATGGTAAATAAACAAGTGACATCAATTAGTTATTGAAAAACACATTACTAGATTCACAGGGAATACATTACATAGTATGGAGAAGAAATACTCCAAGCCACAGCTTCATACTATTTGTCAAACATAGAGAAATGATACTGTATACTGTTTGTTGGGGTTGGTTTGGCATGGGGTGTCAGGGTCCGTGGGTGTCTTTAGGCTGTTTTTGGGGGATTCGTCATACTCATTTGTAGGAAGAAGTTTGTTCCAAATTGGACGTTGGTACTATATTTATTTAATATTATCTGAATCCCATACATTTTAAATAGCCAATTTCGATGCAATCAAATTTCTTGGAGACTTAATAACATTTCAAGAAAATAATGTTTCAGGAATGCCAATCTTGCCTTTCTAACTACAGAAACAATTTCAGAACAATCTGATGGTGGGTGTCACGGCTTGCTGAAATGACATGGAACACCTCATACAGAGCATTCAGAAAGTATTCACGCCGTTTGACTTATTCCACATATTGTTACGTTACAGCCTTATTCTAAAATGGAGTAAAATGTATTTTTTCCACATCATTCCACACACAATACCCCATAATGACAAAACAAAAACAGGTTTTTAGACATTTTTTAAGAAAGAAAAAAAAATATATATATATACAGTGCCTTGCGAAAGTATTCGGCCCCCTTGAACTTTGCGACCTTTTGCCACATTTCAGGCTTTAAACATAAAGATATAAAACTGTATTTTTTTTGTGAAGAATCAACAACAAGTGGGACACAATCATGAAGTGGAACGACATTTATTGGATATTTCAAACTTTTTTAACAAATCAAAAACTGAAAAATTGGGCGTGCAAAATTATTCAGCCCCTTTACTTTCAGTGCAGCAAACTCTCTCCAGAAGTTCAGTGAGGATCTCTGAATGATCCAATGTTGACCTAAATGACTAATGATGATAAATACAATCCACCTGTGTGTAATCAAGTCTCCGTATAAATGCACCTGCACTGTGATAGTCTCAGAGGTCCGTTAAAAGCGCAGAGAGCATCATGAAGAACAAGGAACACACCAGGCAGGTCCGAGATACTGTTGTGAAGAAGTTTAAAGCCGGATTTGGATACAAAAAGATTTCCCAAGCTTTAAACATCCCAAGGAGCACTGTGCAAGCGATAATATTGAAATGGAAGGAGTATCAGACCACTGCAAATCTACCAAGACCTGGCCGTCCCTCTAAACTTTCAGCTCATACAAGGAGAAGACTGATCAGAGATGCAGCCAAGAGGCCCATGATCACTCTGGATGAACTGCAGAGATCTACAGCTGAGGTGGGAGACTCTGTCCATAGGACAACAATCAGTCGTATATTGCACAAATCTGGCCTTTATGGAAGAGTGGCAAGAAGAAAGCCATTTCTTAAAGATATCCATAAAAAGTGTTGCTTAAAGTTTGCCACAAGCCACCTGGGAGACACACCAAACATGTGGAAGAAGGTGCTCTGGTCAGATGAAACCAAAATTGAACTTTTTGGCAACAATGCAAAACGTTATGTTTGGCGTAAAAGCAACACAGCTGAACACACCATCCCCACTGTCAAACATGGTGGTGGCAGCATCATGGTTTGGGCCTGCTTTTCTTCAGCAGGGACAGGGAAGATGGTTCAAATTGATGGGAAGATGGATGGAGCCAAATACAGGACCATTCTGAAAGAACCTGATGGAGTCTGCAAAAGACCTGAGACTGGGACGGAGATTTGTCTTCCAACCAGGCAATGATCCAAAACATAAAGCAAATTCTACAATGGAATGGTTCAAAAATAAACATATCCAGGTGTTAGAATGGCCAAGTCAAAGTCCAGACCTGAATCCAATCGAGAATCTGTGGAAAGAACTGAAAACTGCTGTTCACAAATGCTCTCCATCCAACCTCACTGAGCTCGAGCTGTTTTGATAGGAGGAATGGGAAAAAATTTCAGTCTCTCAATGTGCAAAACTGATAGAGACATACCCCAAGCGACTTACGGCTGTAATCGCAGCAAAAGGTGGCGCTACAAAGTATTAACTTAAGGGGGCTGAATAATTTTGCACGCCCAATTTTTCAGTTTTTGATTTGTTAAAAAAGTTTGAAATATCCACTAAATGTCGTTCCACTTCATGATTGTGTCCCACTTGTTGTTGATTCTTCACAAAAAAATACAGTTTTATATCTTTATGTTTGAAGCCTGAAATGTGGCAAAAGGTCGCAAAGTTCAAGGGGGCTGAATACTTTCGCAAGGCACTGTATATATTACATTTACATTAGTGTTTACTCAGTACTTTGTTGAAGCACCTTTGGCAGTGATTACAGCCTTGAGTATTCTTGGGTATAAAGTTACAAGCTTGGCACACCTGTATTTGGAGGATTATCCCATTCTTCTCTGCAGATCCTCTCAAGCTCTGTCAGGTTGGACGGGGATTGTCGCTGCACAGCTATTTTCAGGTCTCTCCAGAGATGTTCGATCAGGTTCAAGTCCGGGCTCTGGCTGGGCCACTCAAGAACATTCAGAGACTTGTCCCGAAGCAACTCCTGCATTGTCTTGGCTGTGTGCTTAGAGCCATTGTCCTGTTGGAAGGTGAACCTTCACCTCAGTCTGAGGTCCTGAGCACTCTGGAGCAGGTTTTCATCAAGGATCTCTCTGTACTTTGCTTGGTTCATCTTTCCCTCAATCACGACTAGTCTCCCAGTCCCTGCCGCTGAAAAACATCCCCAAAGTATGATGCTGCCACCACCATGCTTCACCGTAGGGATGGTGCCAGGTTTCCTCTTGGCACTTAGGCCAAAGAGTTCAATCTTTGTTTCATCAGACCAGAGAATCTTGTTTCTAATGGTCTGAGAGTCTTTCGTTGCCATTCTACCATAAAGGCCTGATTGGTGGAGTGCTGCAGAGATGGTTGTCCTTCTGAAAGGTTCTCCCATCTCCAAGGACGAACTCTGGAGTTCTGTCAGAGTGACCATTGGGTTCTTGGTCACCTCTCTGACCTCGACCCTTCTCCCCTGATTGCTCAGTTTGGCAGGGCGGCCAGCTCTTGGAAGAGTCTTGGTGGTTCCAAACTTCTTCTATTTAAGAATGATGGAGGCCACTGTGTTTTTGGGTACCCTCAATGCAGCACACATTTTTTTGGTACCCTTCCCCAGATCTGTGCCTCAACCCGATCAAATCTCGGCGCTCTACAGACAATTCCTTCAACCTCATGGCTTGTTTTTTTGCTGTGACATACACTGTCAACTGTGGGACCTTATATAGACAGGTGTGTGCCTTTCCAAATCATGTCCAATCAATTGAATTTACCACAGGTGGAAGTTGTAGAAACATCTCAAGGATGATCAATGGAAACAGGATGCACCTGAGCTCAATTTGGAGTCTCATAGCAAAGGGTCTGAATACTTATGTAAATAAGGTATTTCTGTTTTTATTTTTTATACATTTGAAAAAAAATCTTGCTTTGTCATTATGGGATATTGTGTGTAGATTGATGAGGAAAATGTTTTATTTTAGAATAAGGCTGTAATGTAACAAAATGTGGAAAAAGGGAAGTGGTCAGAATACTTTCTGAATGCACTGTATATGAAATTGGACAATGTTTTAATGTCTGTAAAACAGTTATTCCATTAAAATGTGAGATATTTTGGCATTGCGGCTATTATTTTCAATGTGATCATTTTATCCAGAGACCCTGCTTTAAGGGACCTCCTGAATGTTATCTGAGGCCCCTGGGGGTCCTATACGCCCACTTTTGTTGTGTGAATCGCTGGACTAGAGGAAGTTGTTTGTATGGCTGAATGGTGCAACATTCTGTGGTCTGTTTCAATACCCAGGAGATAAAACTGTAAGGTCAAGGTTCAATGTCCACTAGACTAGAACACACAGCCCTGGTTTTGTTTGTCCAAACCAAACTCACCTTTATTTTAAAAAGGCAGATTTAAAAAACTACTTCTGTGCGCACTAGGGGCGTATTGTGGGGTTTCCGTTACTACACTATTAGTTTTAGACCACACCAACACTTACTACTTTGGCACTCTCATTGTCGATAGAAGTTGTTATTCTATTCTGCGAAGGCTTTTCTGAACTTTGAAACCATACGTCTAAAACACCGGGGGGGGGGGGGGGGGGGGGGGGGAAAGCAGGTGCACCACCTTGCAACTCCCCGGGGGATTAGCAGTGTGGTTACTGTTAGGGTTATTTAAAACATTTTTTAAACAAATTGTCGAAATGGGCGTGGTTTATGACTATGTGGTAGAAGCTAGTGAAGACCTCCCCCGGTGGGCTGAACAGATGCCGCGTGTATGTACTAGTCGGAACTATGAAACTCTAACATTTCCGACGTGCTATCTGGTTGAACAGGACCCTGGTATGACTAGGATAGCAAGTCGTACATTTCAGAGTTTCCTAGTTCCGGTTAGAATGTGAACGCGGCAAGACAGACCTGCGCGTGTGGCCTGTCGCTACTCACTACGTAGGCACAGAGTTTAAACTCTACTGTCTTTGACGTATGTGTCGTTTGCCTGCAACTGGCTTTCACTGTAAAAACATGGCGAGGCTTAGCGAGCATGGGATTCGTCTCAGTTCCGTATGTATTTTTTAAATCAGTTATTTATTGTACAAAAACGGGTTATGAGCTATTGCATTTGTATTCGTTATTATAGTCTATATTGGTTGTTGACGTTTTGTTTTTATTATAAAGAAAATTACTAAATATCGAAGTTGTTGTTTTTTTGCAGATGAGTCCGTCCTTCCTGAATAGTAATTCAACAAGTCATACGTGGCCTTTCAGCGCAGTTGCAGAACTAATAGGTAACAGACAACTTTAATTTGGATACTTTGTGTTTTCATTTCCCCTTCTGCTGGAGGTAGGAACGTTGCAAATGTGTGTGCGTAAAAACTTACTGGTGACATGGCTTCCGCGTAAAAAATACTATAGACGCCATGTCTGTGGTGCGCGCTCTTCATCGACAGCCTATCATCCACCTGTTCTTTTCCCATCGCAATATGTGTCGCATATACTTAACTTTAGTTATAAAATGTAAGTATAATAAATGAAGTGCCATAACTTGGAGGAAAAAGTTCTGCCTACAGTAACTTTTATGACATGACGTCGCTTGCCAGGCATGCAGAACATATTTTTCTCGACGCAGTATCAACACCGTAACACCACTTGTAATGCGCGTAGAATGTTTTCTATTCCTGTTCCTTTTTTATCTGTAGATGTGTTTCAACCAGTCAGCGCTGAGAAACCTCCACTCTGTGCATGATCATTGGTTGGAATTGGCACGTTGGTTGGTGCCGTGTGCATTGTCTGTTGGTTTGTAAAAGCCTACGATTTGCATGCTTGGAATAACCCCAAGTGAGGTGTATACTGGAGACTTGCATTTGGTTAAAATACGCTGTGCTTGACTTGGGCAGGAGCTCACGTAGCTGAGTACCAGCACCTCACATTTGCTACTGCTTGAGCTCCTGTTCCTCTTAGGATATTAGCTCCAAAGTATTGTGGAGCTCCTGCACCTGAATATAAACAGTTCCGGCACCTACTTTAGTCAAGCACTGAAGATACATACTGGGCTTGTTTTGGAGCAGATCACTTTTGTCAAGTCGTTGGTCACCACCTTCCAAAGTGTGTTGCGTTATGGGGATAAAAATGGTCTGCCTACATGATGATTGCTTATACTTTACAAAAACCACATCATCAATGGTCATGAAGGTTTGTCTGCAGTCGCCTGCAAATTTCCACAGTTGCTCTTCAACTTCATCCTGCAGCCATCACCTGAATTGTGGAAGGCAATTGTCAACTAATCATTAGGATGTTTTTGTTTGACCCACACAAACGTGACCAAAGAAGTAACTAAACAGGAACTAACTTTGATGCGATTCATGTATAGTTGAACATGATATTTGAGTCTCTCTTTCACCAATTGTTAGTACAATGTACACCTATATTTAAAGTTTTTGAGTGTGTGATATGGGGATTGGTGACGTATTTATTTTGACATTACATATAATCTTTTAGAAACCATGGCAACACTGACATGGTGCACCGAGCCTTCCTGTTGCAAAACCACATCCGTGTCCGACTTTCGGCTCCCCAACTTCACTTCTCAACTCAAACAAGCCCATTGTGTTGTGACTTTGATTAAAGGCCCAATGCAGCTGTTTTTATATCAATATGAAATAATTTCTGGGTAACAATTAAGTGCCTTACTGTAATAGATTTCCATTAAAATAGGCAAAAATAGTTAACTATTTCTCAAAAAAGATTTTTGTTAGGACTGTCGGAGTGGTCTGAGTGGAGAGGGAACACTGAAAACTAGTTATTGGCAGAGAGGTTTGGAATGCTCTTGGTTATTTGTCTATTAACCAATTTACCGCCTGGAGATGTTTCAAGTTTTGTCACATACAGTGAAATGCATTTCTTACAAACTCAAAACCCAGCAATTCAATAACAATGTAATAATAGGAAAATAAATATAAGAAATATGAAGATCACAAGTAAGTATATACAGGGCCAGTTCCAATACCATATTTACAATGTGCATGGATACTGCAGTGATGGAGGTAGATATGTCTAGGGGTAAGGTGACTATGCGACAAGTATCCTAGTGGTTAAGAGCATTGGGCCAGTAACAGAAAGGTTGCTGGTTTGAATCCCCGAGCCAACTATATGAAAAATCTGTCTGTGCCCTTGGGCAATACACTTAACCCTAATCGCTCCTGTAAGTCGCTCTGGACAAGAGCGTCTGCTAAATGACAAATGTAAACGTGACTAGGCAACAGGATATAAGATACAGTTGAAGTCAGAAGTTCAACCATAGCCAAATACATTTAAACAAATACATTTAAACTCAGTTTTTCACAATTCTTGACATTGAATCCTAGTAAAAATTCCCTGTCTTAGCTCAGTTAGGATCACCATTTATTTTGAGAATGTGAAATGTCAGAATAATAGAATAATGATTTATTTCAGCTTTTATTTCTTTCATCACATTCCCAGTGGGTCAGAAGTTTACATACACTCAATTAGTATTTGGTAGCATTGTTTAAATTGTTTAGCTTGGGTCAAACATTTCGGGTAGCCTTCCACAAGCTTCCCACAATAAGTTGGGTGCATTTTGGCCCATTCCTCCTGACAGAGCTGGTGTAACTGAGTCAGGTTTGTGGGCCTCGTTGCTCGCTCACATTTTTTCAGTTCTGCCCACAAGGTCAGGGCTTTGTTATTGCCACTCCAATACCTTGACTTTGTTGTCCTTAAGCCATTTTGCCACATCTTTGGAGTATGCTTTGGGTCATTGTCCAGTTGGAAGACCCATTTGCAACCAAAGCTTTAACTTTCTGACTGATGTCTTGATGTTGCTTCAATATATCCACATAATTTTCCATCCTCATGATGCCATCTATTTTGTGAAGTGCACCAGTCCCTCCTGCAGCAAAGCACCCCCACAACATGATGCTGCCACCCCTGTGCTTCACAGTTGGGATGGTGTTATTTGGCTTGCAAGCCTCCCCCTTTTTCCTCCAAACATAACAATGGTCATTATGGCCAAACAGTTATATTTTTGTTTAATCAGACCAGAGGACATTTCTCCAAAAAGTATGATCTCTGTCCTCATGTGCAGTTGCAAACCGTAGTCTGGCTTTTTATGGCGGTTTTGGAGCAGTGTCTTCTTCCTTGCTGAGCGGCCTTACAGGTTATGTCGATATAGAACTTGTTTTACTGTGGTAATATATACTTTTGTACCTGTTTCCTCCAGCATCTTCACAAGGTCCTTTGCTGTTGTTCTGGGATTGATTTGCACTTTTCGCACCAAAGTATGTTCATTGCTAGGAGACAGAACACATCTCCTTCCTGAGCAGTATGACAACTGCGTGGTCCCATGGTGTTTATACTTGTGTACTATTGTTTGCACAGATGAACGTGGTACCTTCAGGCGTTTGGAATTGCTCCCAAGGATGAATCAGACTTGTTTTTCTGAGGTCTTGTTTGATTTCTTTTGATTTTCCCATGATGTCAAGCAAAGGGGCTCTGAGTTTGAAGGTAGGCCTTGAAATCCATCCACAGGTACACCTCCAATTGACTCAAATGATGTCAATTAGCCTATCAGAAGCTTCTAAAGCCATGACATAATTTTCTGGAATTTTCCAAGCTGTTTAAAGGCACAGTCAACTTAGTGTATGTAAACTTCTGACCCACTGGTATTGTGATACAATGAATTATAAGTGAAATAATCTGTCTGTAAACAATTGTTGGAAAATTACTTGCACAAAGTAGATGTCCTAAATGACTTGCCAAAACTATAGTTTGTTAACAAAACATTTGTGAGTGGTTGAAAAACTAGTTTTAATGACTCCAACCTAAGTGTATGTAAACCTCTGTCTTCAACTGTAAACAGAGTAGCAGCAGCTTGTATGTGTCTGCGTTTTGTGGAGAGTCAGTATTAGAGGTCGACCGATTATGATTTTTCAACGCCGATCCCGATTATTGGAGGACCAATAAAGCCGATCCCGATTAATTGGCAGATTTTTTTTATATATATCTTTTTTTTTTTTAAGTATTTGTAATAATGACAATTACAACAATACTGAATTAACACTTATTTTAACTTAATATAATACATCAATAAAATCAATTTAGCCTCAAGTAGATAATGAAACATGTTCAATTTGGTTTAAATAATGCCAAAACAAAGTGTTGGAGAAGAACGTAAAAGTGCAATATGTGCCATGTAAGACAGCTAACGTTTCAGTTCCTTGCTCAGAACATGAGAACGTATGAAAGCTGCTGGTTCCTTTTAACATGAGTCTTCAATATTCCCAGGTAAGAAGTTTTAGGTTGTATTTATTATAGGAATTATAGGACTATTTCCCTCTTTACCATTTGTATTTCATGAACCTTTGACTATTGGATGTTCTTATAGGCACTTTACTATTGCCAGTGTAACAGTATAGCTTCCGTCCCTCTCCTCGCTACTCCCTGGGCTCGAACCAGCAACACAACAACAACAGCCACCACATCGAAGCGTTACCCATGCAGAGCAAGGGAAACAACCACCCCAAGGCTCAGAGCGAGTGAAGTTTGAAACGCTATTAGCGCGCGCTAACTAGCCAGCCATTTCACTTCGGTCACACCAGCCTCATCTCAAGAGTTGATAGGTTTGAAGTCATAAACAGCGCAATGCTTGACACACAACGAAGAGCTGCTGGCAAAACGCACGAAAGTGCTGTTTGAATGAATGTTTACGCGCCTGCTTTTGCCTACCACCGCTCAGTCAGATACTTGTATGCTCAGTCATATATGCAACACAGGACACGCTAGATATGCAACACAGGACACGCTAGATAATATCTAGTAATATCATCAACCATGTGTAGTTAACTAGTGATTATGATTGAATGTTTTTTAAAAGATAAGTTTAATGCTAGCTAGCAACTTACCTTGGCTTACTGCATTTGCGTAACAGGCAGTCTCCTTGTGGGGTGCAACGAGAGAGAGGCAGGTCGTTATTGCGTTGGACTAGTTAACTGTAAGGTTGCAAGATTGGATCCCCCGAGCTGACAATGTCAAATCTGTCTTTCTGCTCCTGAACGAGGCATTTAACCCACCGTTCCTAGGCCGTCATTGAAAATAAGAATGTGTTCATAACAGACTTGCCTAGGTAAATAAAGGTGTAAAAAAATATATATATTAAATCGGCGCCCAAAAATACAGATTGAAATTGGCCCTAATTAATCGGTCGACCTCTAGTCAGTATAAATGTATGTCAAAATTGAGTGTGTGTGGTTGTGTAGGGCTCTGTGACTGCGTCAAAAACAAAAGATCAATAAAGATTCAAGGTTAACTCGGTCTGTGTAGCTATTTATCAATCTTATTGCTTGGGGATAGAAGCTGTTGAAGAGTCTGTTGGTGCCAGACTTGATGCACCGGTACCTCTTGCCATGCAGAAGCAGAGAGAATAGTGTGTGGCTCGGATGGTTGGTGTCTTTAATGATTTTCCAACCACACCGCTTGATATAGATGTCTTGGATGGCAGGGAGCTCGGCCCCAGTGATGTACTGGGCTGTCCACACCACCCTCTGTAGCGCCATGCGATCAAAGACATTTTTCAACCTCCTGAGGGGGAAGAGGCGCTGTCGCACCTTCTTCACGACTGCACGTGTGGTTGCATAATTTTAAGTCTTTAATGATTTGGACACCGAGGACTTTGAAGCTTTTGACATGCCCGTTTCCTGTAGTCCACAATCAGCTCCTTGGTCTTACTGATGTTGAGGGAGAGGTTATTGTTCTGGCACCACACTGCCAGGTCACTGTCCTCCCTGTAGGCTGACTCATGCCGTCAGCAAACTTGATGAGGTGTTGGAGTTGTGCGTGGCCACGCAGTCTTGGGTAACCGCAAATACAGGAAGGAACTAAGCACAATGATGGTGGTCATCTTAAAACATGTGGGGATTACAGACTGGGACAAGGAGTGGTTGAAAATGACCGTGAATATGCCTGCCAGCTGTTCTGTGCATGCTCTGACAACGCGCCCTGGAATATTGTCGGGCCTTGTGGGTGTTGACCTGATTTAAAAACCTTTCTCACGTCGGCCTCAGAGAACGAGATCACCCAATAAAATGCATTGAGTTCGTCTTGTATAGAGGCAGCGTCAGGCAGATCACGTTTGAGTCTTCCTTTGTAATCTGTAATGGACTGTAGCCCTTGCCGCAGGTGGCGGAGCCTGTGTAATATGATTCCAGCTTATTCCTATATGTCACCATGGAAAGCCAAAACTCCTGCCCTTGCTGACAAGAAGTTCCTGTGTAGATTTTATTTTCAACCAGTAACTATCAGGAAATAACACTGATCACATTTGTTAACACTTTTACAGTGTTTGTTTCATCAGCTGTTGCACAATATGATATAAATCACAGGAAAATATAATTTGGACTGCACAAGGCCTTTTAAGAATATAATAGATAGCAGTTCACCTACTTCACACCTTCTGGTTAAGCTATAGCAGGGTTTCCCAAACTGGGAAATAATTACAGTACACCCCTGCTTCAGGATAACTTGGTCAACTGATTTTAATAATTACAGTACACCCCTGCTTCAGGATAACTTGGTCAGCTGATTTTAATAATTACAGTACACACCTGCTTCAGGATAACTTGGTCAACTGATTTTAATAATTACAGTACACCCCTGCTTCAGGATAACTTGGTCAGCTGATTTTAATAATTACAGTACACACCTGCTTCAGGATAACTTGGTCAACTGATTTTAATAATTACAGTACACACCTGCCTCAGGATAACTTGGTCAGCTGATTTTAATAATTACAGTACACACCTGCCTCAGGATAACTTGGTCAGCTGATTTTAATAATTACAGTACACACCTGCTTCAGGATAACTTGGTCAGCTGATTTTACTAATTACAGTACACCCCTGTGAAGCACTGTGTGAAGTTTACAACTTGTTCTACAACAGTTTTTCATGTAGAAATGGCTTTATAGATGCATTTAATGATTGATTGACTGATTTTGTGCTGTGTAGATAATGCATCAGACCCGGGAGTGACAGCCAGGCAGATCTGGATAGATGTGGTGGAGGAGCAACAGCAGCTCTGTCTGTCCTTCACTGACAATGGCAGCGGCATGACCCCCAACAAACTGCACAAGATGCTCAGGTGAGAAACACACATGCGTACGGTTATCTATACACACACACACACACACTGCTGTTTGATCGTCCATGTTGCAGCCTCTATACACACACACACACACACACACACACTGCTATGTGAACTGTTATACTGTAATTAACCATACATAAACAACATGAGTTACTTTTACATAACAGTCCCTTTTCTTTCATTCACACCATTCTTTTCTCACGCTCACTCTGCCTCTCTCTCACATAAACACGTCCTACACACACACACTTTCTCTCTACCCACCAATACAGACACACCTCTCCAACTAACGATGCAATCTCACCCCACCTCTTCTCTTTGTCTGTTCAGTTTTGGTTTCACAGAGAAAGGTTCTGGTAAGGGAAGCCACCAGGCCATCGGTGTCTATGGAAACGGCTTTAAGTCTGGCTCCATGCGTCTGGGTCGTGACGCTCTGATCTTCACTAAGAACGGAGGCTGTCTGACCGTCGGCATGCTGTCCCAGAGCTACTTACAGGCTATAAAGGCACAGGCTGTCATCGTCCCCATAGTGCCCTTCAACCAACAGACCAATATCCTTACACAAAGAGAGGACCCAATGCAGTACCATTGATGCTTTGGAAATGTTTCCAAAATGTTTGTCATGCCAATAAAGCAATTGAAGTTGAGAGGAAGAGAGAGTATATGCATGTGTGTGTATTATAAAGAGTGAAATAAAAAGTGTTTGTCTGCATCTGTGTGCTTGCCTGTGTGTGTGTGTATCCTGGTTGCTCTCCTTAACTATGTTTTACAGATGCTGGTAGTGACTGAGGACTCTGAGGCCAGTCTGAATGCCATCCTGACCCACTCTCTGATCCACACCCAGCAGGAGCTGCTGCAGCACTTTGACTCCATCCTGTCCAAGAAGGGCACCAAGATCCTCATCTGGAACATACGCAGGTCAAGATGCACACCCATATGTAACCAGTGTGAAATGGCTAGCAGTTAACGGTGCGCCCTAGTAGCTTTTCCATCTGTGACGTCACTTGCTGAGAGACCTTGAAGTAGTTGTTTCCCTTGCCTCTTTTATGGTGCGATGAGTAATGATTCTTTGAGGGTGACTGCTGTCGATGATTCTTCGAGGGTGACTGCTGTCAATGTATTCAGAGAGTCCCTGCTTCAAGCCCAGGTTGGGTCGAAGAGAGGGATGGAAGCAAATCTTACACACACTTGTTAGTAATGAAACCGTATTGGGTATCATCTCAGAAAGCAGAAGGGATTACAGATTAATTACAGATAAGTATTTGATAACTGGGGCGGCAGGGTAGCCTAGTGGTTAGAGCGTTGGACTAGTAACCGGAAGGTTGCAAGTTCAAATCCCCGAGCTGACAAGGTACAAATCTGTCCTGAACAGGCAGTAATCCCTAGGCCGTAATTGAAAATAAGAATTTGTTCTTAACTGACTTGCCTAGTTAAATAAAGGTAAAATAATTATATGAAGAAGGAAGCTGACAGGAGTAATGAGTTCTACAATATCACGTACAGGAACAAAGATGGTAAGCCAGAGCTGGATTTCGAGATCGATGAGTTTGACATCCGGATTCCAGAGATCCACTCAGAGGAGACCAAGACTAGAGGCAGGAAGAAGAGCTTTCCTGGACCGCAGAGGACTGACCACACCATCCCAGAGATGGACTACTCCCTGAGGGTGAGTGTTAGAAAGAAAATAAAAGATGAAGTGATGTGTTACAATGAGAATAAGTGATGAGAGATCAGTTAGGATGGTCACTGTCAACTTTTCAGTCACTTTGCTGAACTCTATTCACCAGAGGATTGTGACCTTGAATGCAGCATAGCCATACAGAGTGATAAAGGTTTGATGATTTGAATAGGATTCTGAACAGGAAGTCCCCTCCTCAAAAATGTCTATACTTTTTTTTGGCCTTTTATTTAACTTGGCAAGTCAGTTAAGAACAAATTCTTATTTACAATGACGGCCTAATCCGGCCAAACCCTAACCCATACGACTCTGGGCCAATTGTGCGTCGCCCTATGGGACTCCCAATCATGGCCGGTTGTGATACAGCCTGGAATCAAACCAGGGTCTGTAGTGACGCCTCTAGCACTGAGATGCAGTGCCTCTATCACTCTCACAGGCCTACCTCAGCATCTTGTACCTGAAGCCTCGGACTCAGATCATCCTGCGACAGAAGAAGGTTCAGACCAAGCTGGTTGCCAAGAGCCTGTCACAGATCGAGAATGACGTTTATAAACCCCAATTCAATGTATCCTTCTGTAGAACTAGAATATGTTTGTCCATTCATTTCTATCCAAAAACAATTATTGTGTTTATCAGTCTCCTGTAAGTAATATAACTTAATTTAACCTAACTTAATTAGCTTAAATATTAACGATGCAAAGTACTGTAGTCACTTGTACAGGCTTCAGTCTTGGCGTACGCCCATTAAACTTAACCTTAACCGTTTCTATCAGAAAGACCGGGTTAAGGTCACCTTTGGGTTCAACCGCAAAAACAAAGACCACTATGGCATCATGATGTACCACAAGAACCGCCTCATCAAGTCCTATGAGAAGGTTGGCTACCAGATCAAGGTACAGATGAATTAAAGACTGTAATGTTGAGTTTATCTGTCAATAACAAACAAGATATATGAGAGATTGCATGAGGGTTTGATTTAATAGTTATGGACAATAGTGTGCTCCTATCTTCCCTTTCTCCCTCTTTCTACATCTCACTCCGTCTATATTTACCGCACTTTCTCCCCACCTCTCCCTCTACTTTTCCTTGACCTATATTTCGCTCGTCTTTTTTCCCTCCCTCTATCCTTCAGTCATCAGGTCAGAGGGCAGGGGTCGGGGTTATTGGTGTCATTGAGTGCAACTTCCTGAAGCCGGCTCACAACAAGCAAGACTTTGAATACACCAAAGAGTACAGGTAAAATGCACATACTCATACACATAAATTAGTCAGTATTATCATGAATCAGAAGAGCTGATTGTCAGATTGACATGCTATTTTAAGTTCTGGATGGGAACCTCCTCACTGTATTTGTGTGGTTTGAAACAGGCTGACCCTGTCGTCCCTGGGGCTGAAGCTCAACGACTACTGGAATGAGATGATGGAGAAAAAGGCGAGAGAACGAGAGTTCCTGGCAGCAGAAAAGAGGAATGAAGAGGAAGATTCAGATGAGGAGGAGGAGGAGGGGGAGGAGTGAGTTTTTAGGTCAACATGTGTTGGACATCACAGTGCAAGTACAGGGCTAACATGGGTGGCTTGTGGTTAAGAAAGAGGAAATTAAAAGTGTGTGTTTTAACTTGTGTGCCGTGTTTGTACATGTGTGTAGGAGTCCAGTGTGGCTGCAGTGTGAGGACTGTCTGAAGTGGAGGCGTGTCCCAGAAGGCCACTACAGCTCTACCCCTGAACACTGGAACTGCAGCCAGAACCCCAACACCATGCTCAGGTACGACAGACGGACGGACGGACAGACAGAACCCACTGCATTCTCCAATTACATTGAATGAACTACAGGACAAAATACAAACCCTCCAACCCAAAAAGGCTGATGGTTGATGGTATCCTAAATGAAATGATAAAATAAACAGACCACAAATTCAAATTGGCTATACTTAAACTCTTTAACATCATCCTCATCTCTAGCACCGTCCCCAGTATTTGGAACCAAGGACTGATCACCCCAATCCACAAAAGTGGAGACAAATTTGACCCCAATGAATACCGTGGGATATGCTTCAACAGCAACCTTGGGAAAATACTCTGCATTATCATTAACAGCAGACTTGAACATTTCCTCAGTGAAAACAATGTACTGAGCAAATGTCAAATAGTTTTTGAAACAAATTACCATAGGACAGACCATGTTTACACCCTCTATACCCTAATTGACAAAAAAAACAAAGGCAAAGTCTTCTGTTGATTTCAAAAAAGCTTTTGACTAAATTTGCCATGGGGCTCTGCTATACAAATTGATGGAAAACGGTGTTGGGGGGGGGGACATATTAAAATTTGCAAAAAATAACACATTTCTTTCCACAGAGCCAGGGGGTGAGACAGGGATGGAGCTTGAGCCCCACCCTCTTGAACATAGTGTATTCGGAAAGTATTCAGACCCCTTGACTTTTTCCACATTTTGTTACATTACAGCCTTATTCTAAAATGGATTTAATAAATGTAATCCCTCTGCAATCTACAGACAATACCTCATAATGACTTGTTGTATTCTGCGCATTTGACAAATACATATTATTATTATTATTATTTTCTTTTTTTAAACAGGTTTTTAGAAATGTTTGAACTTTTTTTTTATTGAATTCCTTATTTCCATAAGTATTCAGACCCTTTGCCAGACAGACGCCACTCCTCAGTCAAAGGCACACAGCCCGCTTGTTTTTTTTCCAAAAAGACTCTGACCATGAGAAACAAGATTCTCTGGTCTGATGAAACCAAGATTGAACTCTTCGGCCTGAATGCCGAGCGTCACGTCTGAAGGAAACCTGGCACCATCCCTACAGTGAAGTATGGTGGTGGCAGTATCATGCTGTGGGGATGTTTTTCAGCAGCAGGGACTGGGAGACTAGTCAGGATCGAGGCAAAGATGAACAGAGCAAGGTACAGAGCAATCCTTGATGAAAACCTGCTACAGAGTGCTCACGACCACAGACTGGGGTGAAGGTTCACCTTCCAACAGGACAATGACCCTAAGCACACAGCCAAGACAACACAGGAATCAAGTATCTGAATGTCCTTGAGTGGCCCAGCCAGAGCCCGGACTTGAACCCGATTGAACATCTCTGGAGTGACCTGAAAATAGCTGTGCAGCAACGCTCCCAATCCAACCTGACAGAGCTTGAGAGGATCTGCAGAGCAGAGTGGCAGAAACTCCCCAAATACAGGTGTGCAAGCTTGTAGTATCATACCCAAGGAGACTCAATACTGTAATCGCTGCCAAAGGTGCTTCAACACAGTCCTGAGTAAAGGGTCTGAATACTTATTAAGTGTGATATATCATTTTTTATTATTATTGTTAATAAATTAGCAAACATTTTTGAAAACCTTTTTCTCTTTGTCATTTTGGGTATTTTGGGTAGATTGATGAGGATTTTTATTTATTTTACCCATTAGAATAAGGCTGTAATGTAACAATGTGGAAAAAATCAAGGGGTCTGAATACTTTCCAAATGCACTGTATTAGAGGTCGACCGATTATGATTTTTCAACGCTTTCAATACTGATTATTGGAGGACCAAAAAGGCCGATATCGATTAATCGGCCTATTTTTTAAAAAAAAATTAAAATTATAATAATAATTTATTTTGTAATAATGACAATTACAACAATATTGAATGAACACTTATTAATATAATACATCAATAAAATCAATTTAGCCTCAAATAAATAATGAAACATGTTCAATTTGGTTTAAATAATGCAAAAACAAGGTGTTGGAGAAGAAAGTAAAAGTGCAATATGTGCCATGTAAGAAAGCTAACTTTTCAGTTCCTTGCTCAGAACATGAGAACATATGAAAGCTGGTGGTTCCTTTTAACATGAGTCTTCAATATTCCCAGGTAAGAAGTTTTAGGTTGTATTTATTATAGGAATCATAGGACTATTTCCCTCTTTACCATTTGTATTTCATGAACCTTTGACTATTGGATGTGCTTATATGCACTTTAGTATTGCCAGTGTAACAGTATAGCTTCCGTCCCTCTAGTTAGCGTGCGCTAACTAGCTAGCCATTTCACTTCGGTTACACCAGCCTCCTCTCGGGAGTTGATAGGCTTGAAGTCATAAACAGCGCAATGCTTGATGCACAACGAAGAGCTGCTGGCAAAACACACGAAAGTGCTGTTTGAATGAATGTTTACGCGCCTGCTTCTGCCTACCCCTGCTCAGTCAGATACTTGTATGCTCAGTCAGATTATATGCAACGCAGGACACGATAGATAATATCTAGTAATATCATCAACCATGTGTAGTTAACTAGTGATTATGATTGATTTGGTTTTTTATAAGATACATTTAATGCTACTTAGCAACTTACCTTGGCTTACTGCATTCGCATAACAGGCAGTCTCCTTGTGGAGTGCAACGAGAGAGAGGCAGGTCGTTATTGCGTTTGTCTAGTTAACTGTAAAGTTGCAAGATTGGGTCCCCCGAGCTGACAAGGTGAAAATCTGTCGTTCTGCCCCAGAACAAGGCAGTTAACCCACCGTTCCTAGGCCGTCATTGAAAATAAGAATGTGTTCTTAACTGACTTGCCTAGTTAAATAAAGATATATTTAAAAAAAAATCAACCATAAAAAAAAAAAGATCAGCAAATCGGCGCCCAAAAATAGATTTCCGATTGTTGTGAAAACTTGAAATCGGCCCTAATTAATCGGCCATTCCGATTAATCGGTTGACCTCTACACTGTATGTTTCCCATGCCAAAAAAAAACATTTAATTGAATTGACACAGACAGACAGGGGTGAGAGGGAGGGAGATGGGGTGAGAGACAGAGAGACAGAGAAATGGAGTCAATGAGTGTGCATGCGTTCAAGTTTTCATGAGTGTGTTTGCATGTGAGGTGGTCTTTGTTCTCATCAACTGTACTTCGTTACCTGACCTGTGGTGTGTATTTCAGGAGCTGCTCTTTGCCAGAGGAAGCCGAGCAGAGTGAAGCAGAGTTAACGCCAAGCTACCTGAAGAAGACCTACAAGAAGTAAATATTCCACCACCCGCCCCTACTCTCTCCTTCACCCTACTCTTTCCTTCACCCTACTCTCATGTCCATCCTAACCTACTCTCTCCTTCACCCTACTCTCATGTCCACCCTAACCTACTCTCTCCTTCACCCTACTCTCATGTCCACCCTAACCTACTCTCTCCTTCACCCTACTCTCATGTCCACCCTAACCTACTCTCTCCTTCACCCTACTCTCATGTCCACCCTACCATACTCTCATGTCCACCCTACCCTACACTCTCCTTCATCCTACTCTCATGTCCACCCGCCCCTACTCTCTCCTTCACCCTACTCTCATGTCTAACCTACTCTCTCCTTCACCCTACTCAAGTCCACCCGTCCCTACTCTCTCCTTCACCCTACTCATGTCCACCCGCCCCTACTCCCTCCTTCACCCTACTCTCATGTCTAACCTACTCTCTCCTTCACCCTACTCTCTCCTTCACCCTACTCTCATGTCCACCCGCCCCTACTCTCCTTCACCCTACTCTCATGTCTAACCTACTCTCTCCTTCACCCTACTCTCTCCTTCACCCTACTCTCATGTCCACCCGCCCCTACTCTCTCCTTCACCCTACTCAAGTCCACCTGCCCCTACTCTTTCCTTCACCCTACTCTCATGTCCACCCGCCCCTACTCTCTCCTTCACCCTACTCTCATGTCCACCCACCCCTACTCTTTCCTTCACCCTACTCTCATGTCCACCCGCTCCTACTCTCTCCTTCACCCTACTCTCATGTCCACCCGCCCCTACTCTCTCCTCTACCATACCTTACTCTCACCTCTACTCTTTCCTCTACTCTCATTTTAATGTTTGGTTTGTTAAATGTGATACGCGGTGTGTCATCCCTCTCACTCCCTCTCTTCATGCCGCTTTCCACACAGACCTAGTGCCTCCCCCTGTCACTCAAGGAGCGTATTTGTTGTTGCTTGACCACGAGACATTTTCGTTCAGTCTGCATGGTCAATACAGCACATGCAACAATGTTGATGACAACGATGTTGTTTCCACTTTGATCTTAATAGAAATCCACAAGCGTTCTATAATACAATATTCGTTTGTGTTTCTTACATCTGCAAACAGGTAGTTTGTATTTTCTTAACAAGTTAAGCTGAATTGTGTTCGCCACTAATGCTAATCTTCTAGTTAGCTGGCTAGCTAACTAGCGAATAAAAGTTCTGAGTCAGAGCAAACGTAGCTAGCTAATACAGCCTGATACCAGTACTGGTGGAGGCTTAAATCAGCATGTTTGTGCAAAAGTATCTTCTAAATCAAAGAGGAATAGGCGAAGCATGAATATGTTGGCTATATGAAAAAATATTTAAGGTAGCCAAAGATTATAGGGTCCCCTAGGAAACACTGAACATCACCTTGGTTCCTACCATGTCACAATAACTCGTCCATGCCATTTTCATTCGTAGTCATGTCAAACTACACTGGATTCAAAGTGCCCACTATTATTTATATTCGAACTATAGAATTATAAAAATCATTCTATTTCCATGATTCCAAAAGTTCACCCAAGTGTTTTGATCTAAATTGCAATTGCAACATTTGGTTAAAAATAAGGCCTAGTATTTTTGCCCATATCGTGGCAGTGTGGAAATTATCCCAAATGAGTGCAGGAAATGCTGAAATTGATGGAAATGCAGGAAATAATAACAATTAGGTTGACGTTGAATTGAACAGTATAAACCAATCAGAAAGGAGAAAGACCCATTGAAATAATTTAGAATATATGTGTTGCTACCCTAGGGTCATGCACTACTCATAAAGCAAATGTAGAACTTTTATTAATCAAAACATAAAATACCGTCATACTTTGGCCTTATTTTGGCCATTATCGCCCAGCCCCACCCTACTCTCTTTTCCACCTTACTCTCTCTTCCACCCTACTCTCTTTTCCACCCTCTCTCTTTCCACCCTCCTCTCTCTTTCCACCCTCCTCTCTCTTTCCACCCTCCTCTCTCTTTCCACCCTCCTCTCTCTTTCCACCCTCCTCTCTCTTTCCACCCTCCTCTTCACTCCATCCTTCAACTCCAGATGCACAGCCAGTTAACGTCTGCACTGACACTTTGTTTGATGTATGGGTGTGCTTGTGTGTGTGGCTAGTGGCTACGCATGTGTGCATTCAATGTCATGTATTTGCACTCTGTGTGCATGTCAGTTTGTGGTTTGCCGTCTGAGTTTTACATTGTTATTCTCAGCATAAGTGTGAGAGATCCGGTGTGGTCAAAACCACAGTGTCAGAGCAGACCTGACTTCCTCCTTCAGTTGAATTTTTTCCTTATATTTATAACAGACTTTAGGCCTACTCTACTATGCTTATCTATACTGTACTCAGCCCTGTAGATTGGTTGTTCCATTCACTTCTGTTTCCACTCTGTGTCTAAAAAGGGACCAAGGCCTGGTCAGAAAACGAGGCCGTCCGCGGAAGCACCATGTCCTCCCCCAAGGCCTGTCTGAACCGGTCCTCCTCCGCCCCCTACCCCCTGATACACCCCTCCCTCTATCTGAGCCGGTCCTCCTCCGCCCCCTACCCCCTGATGCCCCCCTTTCTCTGCTCACAGAGGAGACTGAGGACAGTGAGCTGAATAAGACAGTGGATACACTGGTGGCCACTTTGGAGGATGAGGAGGACAACATGGCACAGTCCATGTCTGGGTCAGACACATGCGCACCCACACGCGCATGCAAACGCACATACAGGTAACTGCCAAAATAATGGAAATACCAAAATAAAGTGTCTTAATAGGGTGTTGGACCACCACAAGCCAGAACACCTTCAATGCACCGTGGCATAGATTCTACTAGTATCTGGAACTCTATTGGAGGGATGTGATGTCATTCTTCCACAAGAAGTTCCATTATTTGGTGTTTGGTTGATGGTGGTGAAAAACATCTCAGTCGCTACTGTCATGTATTGTCATGTTGTGTCCTGTTCCTGTTTCTCTTCAC
The DNA here is from genome assembly GCF_013265735.2 of Oncorhynchus mykiss. Lineage (NCBI taxonomy): Eukaryota > Metazoa > Chordata > Actinopteri > Salmoniformes > Salmonidae > Oncorhynchus > Oncorhynchus mykiss. Next base: position 27,580,149 of record NC_048578.1, on the reverse strand, counting down.
CCTGTCTCCCTCTGCTGGTCGTACTAGGTTACCGTTTCTGTCCCTCTTTCCCCCAGCTGTTCCTTGTCTTCTCTGACTACCTCATTCACCCCTTTTCCCACCTGTTCCCTTTTTCCCTCTGATTAGGTCCCTATATCTCTCTCTGTTTCTGCTCCTGTCTTTGTCGGATTCTTGTTTGTTGTGTTTCATGCCTGAACCAGACTATCGTCATGTTTGCTGTAACCTTGTCCTGTCCTGTCGGAATCTGCCGGTCCATCTGAGCCTACCTATGTTTGGTTATTAAAGAAGCTCTGTTTAAGTTCATTCGCTTTTGGGTCCTCATTCACGCACCGTAACAGAAGAATCCGACCAAGAATGGACCCAGCGACTTCGGATCCTCTCTACTCAGCCGTCGAGATCCAGGGAGCGATGCTAGGCAGACACGAGCAGGAATTGTCTGCTGCTCGACATGCCGTTGAGACCCTGGCCACCCAAGTCTCCAACCTCACAGAACAGGTTCACCATCTCCGCCTCGATCCACCGGCCACTTCCAGGGCTTTCGAATCTCCGGAGCCCAGAATCAATAACCCGCCGTGTTACTCTGGGGAGCCCACTGAATGCCGCTCGTTCCTCACCCAGTGTGATATTGTGTTTTCTCTCCAGCCCAACACTTACTCCAGGAGCACTGCTCGTGTCGCCTACGTCATATCTCTCCTTATTGGACGGGCTCGTGAGTGGGGCACGGCAATCTGGGAGGCAAGGGCTGAGTGTACTAACCAGTATCAGGACTTTAAGGAGGAGATGATACGGGTTTTTGATCGATCTGTTTTTGGGGAGGAGGCTTCCAGGGTCCTGTCTTCCCTATGTCAAGGTAATCGATCCATAACAGACTACTCTATTGAGTTTCGCACTCTTGCTGCCTCCAGTGGCTGGAACGAGCCGGCTTTGCTCGCTCGTTTTCTGGAGGGTCTCCGCGCAGAGGTAAAGGATGAGATTCTCTCCCGGGAGGTTCCTTCCAGCGTGGATTCCTTGATTGAACTCGCTATTCGCATTGAGCGACGGGTTGATCTTCGTCACCGAGCTCGTGGAAAGGAGCTCGCGTTCTCCGTTGCCCCCCTCTCCGCATCACTACCATCTTCCTCTGCCGGCTCGGGTGCTGAGCCTATGCAGCTGGGAGGTATCCGCATCTCGACTAAGGAGAGGGAACGGAGAATCACCAACCGCCTCTGTCTCTATTGCGGTTCTGCTGGTCATTTTGTCACTTCATGTCCAGTAAAAGCCAGAGCTCATCAGTAAGCGGAGGGCTACTGGTGAGCGCTACTACTCCTGTCTCTCCTTCAAGATCCTGCACTACCTTGTCGGTCCATCTACGCTGGACCGGTTCGTCAGCTTCCTGCAGTGCCTTAATAGACTCTGGGGCGGAGGGCTGTTTTATGGACGAGACCTGGGCTCGGGAACATAACATTCCTCTCAGACAGTTAAGGGAGCCCACGGCCTTGTTCGCCCTGGATGGTAGTCCTCTCCCCAGGATTCAGCGTGAGACGCTACCTTTAACCCTCACTGTTTCTGGTAATCATAGCGAAACCATTTCTTTTTTAATTTTTCGTTCACCTTTTACACCTGTTGTTTTGGGCCATCCCTGGCTAGTTTGTCATAATCCTTCCATTAATTGGTCTAGTAATTCTATCCTCTCCTGGAACGTCTCTTGTCATGTGAAATGTTTAATGTCTGCTATCCCTCCTGTTTCCTCTGTCTCTTCTTCACAGGAGGAGCCTGGTGATTTGACAGGGGTGCCGGAGGAATATCACGATCTGCGCACGGTGTTCAGTCGGTCCAGGGCCACCTCTCTTCCTCCACACCGGTCGTATGATTGTAGTATTGATCTCCTTCCGGGAACCACTCCCCCCCGGGGTAGACTATACTCTCTGTCGGCTCCCGAACGTAAGGCTCTCGAAGATTATTTGTCTGTAGCTCTTGACGCCGGTACCATAGTCCCCTCCTCCTCTCCCGCCGGAGCGGGGGTTTTTTTTGTCAAGAAGAAGGACGGGTCTCTGCGCCCCTGCATAGATTATCGAGGGCTGAATGACATAACAGTGAAGAATCGTTATCCGCTCCCTCTTATGTCTTCAGCCTTCGAGATCCTGCAGGGAGCCAGGTTTTTCACTAAGTTGGACCTTCGTAACGCTTACCATCTCGTGCGCATCAGGGAGGGGGACGAGTGGAAGACGGCGTTTAACACTCCGTTAGGGCACTTTGAATACCGGGTTCTTCCTTTCGGCCTCGCTAACGCTCCAGCTGTCTTTCAGGCATTAGTCAATGATGTCCTGAGAGACATGCTGAACATCTTTGTTTTCGTTTACCTTGACGATATCCTGATTTTTTCACCGTCACTCCAGATTCATGTTCAGCACGTTCGACGTGTCCTCCAGCGCCTTTTAGAGAATTGTCTTTTTGTGAAGGCTGAGAAGTGCACTTTTCATGCCTCCTCCGTCACATTTCTCGGTTCTGTTATTTCCGCTGAAGGCATTAAGATGGATCCCGCTAAGGTCCAAGCTGTCATTGATTGGCCCGTCCCTAAGTCACGCGTCGAGCTGCAGCGCTTTCTCGGCTTCGCGAACTTCTATCGTCGTTTCATCCGTAATTTCGGTCAGGTGGCAGCTCCTCTCACAGCCCTTACTTCTGTCAAGACGTGCTTTAAGTGGTCCGTTTCCACCCAGGGAGCTTTTGATCTCCTAAAGAATCGTTTTACATCCGCTCCTATCCTTGTTACACCTGACGTCTCTAGACAGTTCGTTGTCGAGGTTGACGCGTCAGAGGTGGGCGTGGGAGCCATTCTTTCTCAGCGCTCCCTCTCTGACGACAAGGTCCACCCATGCGCGTATTTTTCTCATCGCCTGTCGCCGTCAGAACGTAACTATGATGTGGGAAACCGCGAACTGCTCGCCATCCGGTTAGCCCTAGGCGAATGGCGACAGTGGTTGGAGGGGGCGACCGTTCCTTTTGTCGTTTGGACTGACCATAGGAACCTTGAGTACATCCGTTCTGCCAAACGACTTAATGCGCGTCAGGCGCGTTGGGCGCTGTTTTTCGCTCGTTTCGAGTTCGTGATTTCTTATCGTCCGGGCTCTAAGAACACCAAGCCTGATGCTTTATCTCGTCTCTTCAGTTCTTCAGTAGCCTCCACTGACCCCGAGGGGATTCTCCCTGAGGGGCGTGTTGTCGGGTTGACTGTCTGGGGAATTGAGAGGCAGGTAAAGCAAGCGCTCACTCACACTCCGTCGCCGCGCGCTTGTCCTAGGAACCTTCTTTTCGTTCCCGTTCCTACTCGTCTGGCCGTTCTTCAGTGGGCTCACTCTGCCAAGTTAGCCGGCCACCCTGGCGTTCGGGGTACGCTTGCTTCCATTCGCCAGCGTTTTTGGTGGCCCACCCGGGAGCATGACACGCGTCGTTTCGTGGCTGCTTGTTCGGTCTGCGCGCAGACTAAGTCCGGTAACTCCCCTCCTGCCGGCCGTCTCAGGCCGCTTCCCATTCCCTCTCGACCGTGGTCTCACATCGCCTTAGATTTTGTCACCGGACTGCCTTCGTCAGCGGGGAAGACTGTTATTCTTACGGTTGTCGATAGGTTCTCTAAGGCGGCTCATTTCATTCCCCTTGCTAAGCTTCCTTCTGCTAAAGAGACGGCACAAATCATCATCGAGAATGTTTTCAGAATTCATGGCCTTCCGTCAGACGTCGTTTCGGACAGAGGTCCGCAATTCACGTCTCAGTTTTGGAGGGAGTTTTGCCGTTTGATTGGGGCTTCCGTCAGTCTCTCTCCCGGCTTTCACCCCCAGTCTAACGGTCAAGCAGAACGGGCCAATCAGACTATTGGTCGCATCTTACGCAGTCTTTCTTTTCGCAACCTTGCGTCTTGGTCAGAACAGCTCCCCTGGGCAGAATACGCCCACAACTCGCTTCCTTCGTCTGCGACCGGGCTATCTCCTTTTCAGAGTAGCCTCGGGTACCAGCCTCCGCTGTTCTCATCTCAGTTCGCCGAGTCCAGCGTCCCCTCCGCTCAGGCTTTTGTCCAACGTTGCGAGCGCACCTGGAAGAGGGTCAGGTCTGCACTTTGCCGTTATAGGACGCAGACTGTGAGGGCTGCTAATAAGCGTAGAACTAAGAGTCCTAGATATTGTCGCGGTCAGAGAGTTTGGCTCTCCACTCAGAACCTTCCCCTTAAGACGGCTTCTCGCAAGTTGACCCCGCGGTTCATTGGTCCGTTCCGTATTTCTCGGGTCATTAATCCTGTCGCAGTTCGACTTCTTCTTCCGCGATACCTTCGTCGCGTCCACCCGGTCTTCCATGTCTCCTGTATCAAGCCCGTTCTTCGCGCCCCCGCTCGTCTTCCCCCCCCCCCCCCCCCCCCCCATCCTTGTCGAGGGCGCACCCATCTACAGGGTCCGTAGGATTTTGGACATGCGTCCTCGGGGCCGTGGTCACCAGTACCTCGTAGATTGGGAGGGGTACGGTCCTGAGGAGAGGAGTTGGGTTCCCTCTCGGGACGTGCTGGACCGTGCGCTGATCGAGGATTTCCTCCGTTGCCGCCAGGTTTCCTCCTCGAGTGCGCCAGGAGGCGCTCGGTGAGTGGGGGGGTACTGTCATGTATTGTCATGTTGTGTCCTGTTCCTGTTTCTCTTCACCCTGTCTCCCTCTGCTGGTCGTACTAGGTTACCGTTTCTGTCCCTCTTTCCCCCAGCTGTTCCTTGTCTTCTCTGACTACCTCATTCACCCCTTTTCCCACCTGTTCCCTTTTTCCCTCTGATTAGGTCCCTATATCTCTCTCTGTTTCTGCTCCTGTCTTTGTCGGATTCTTGTTTGTTGTGTTTCATGCCTGAACCAGACTATCGTCATGTTTGCTGTAACCTTGTCCTGTCCTGTCGGAATCTGCCGGTCCATCTGAGCCTACCTATGTTTGGTTATTAAAGAAGCTCTGTTTAAGTTCATTCGCTTTTGGGTCCTCATTCACGCACCGTAACAGCTACTCCAGAATCTTCCATATGTGTTCATTTGGGTTGAGATCTGGTGACTGAAAAACACACACACTTCCTTTAAACGGCCTATGCTCCGTTGAGACTCCTCTTTCAAAGTCACTGAGATCTCTTCTAGCCGTGGTAGTCAACATAATGGGCAACTGGGCATTTTTATACATGACCCTAAGCATGATGGGATGTTAATTGCTTAATTAACACAGGAAACATACATTTGTGGAAGCACTTGCTTTCAATATAAATTGTATCACTAATTTATTGAAGTGTCTCCTTTATTTTGGCAGTTACCTGTACAAATACATACACACACACACACACACATACACAACAAATATAGATAGATACAAACACACACTCAGTCTCTCTTTCTCTCAGCAGAAACAAGCGTAAGTCAATATGGCCGCCCAGGGACATGGACAAGAGACCGCAACCATGGGCGGAGCCACACCCATTCGCTGACGAGGTCCAAGAGGTGCAAAAGCCTGGGAAAGACGTCAATGAACCACAGACACTGACTGGGCAGACAGAGAAGACCAAGGGGGAGAAGGCACTACTGGGGGCCACCAGAGTAGGCCCTTCCCAGCCCAGCTCCAGCCTTGCCTGGCCTCCCTCCCTCCCCTCAGCCCAGACGGTGGTGGTGTCCCCCCTAAGTCGTCCGGAGGGCCCCTGGCCACGGGCTCTGACCCTTGAGGGGGCTGGGTCAGACAGGGGAGCCCTGGTCCAGAGACTGGCTGGACTGGAGAAGGAGGCTCAGAGGCTGAGGAGGATACTGGGGTCCACTGCACTCCCAGCGACGCCAGACAACGTGGTGATGACAGAGGCTCCCTCTGGGGATAAGGCAGCTGCTGGGGTGGGGGTGGAGACACCGGTGGCCATGGTAACCAAACTGGACCAAATGGAGGTAAGTAGGTTTAACTGTGAATTTCCTAAAGGTCTGATTGTTTTACAAGATTAGGGAAATCAAAAGACGTACTCTCCCCATTAGGATACATGAAGAACATTATAAAAATTGTTATTTCCAAGCCTTCTTATTGGTTTAAACTTGTATTCTAGCTGTACATTTTTCTGAATTTAAACTTTTATAGAGAACTCTATCCCATTCCCTCTCGTTTCTCTACAGTGTGAGAGCTCCGCGTCCCCCAGTGGCCCTGGGGTTCCAGGGCTGGTTGTGGATGGCATCCAGCCCCAGAGAGAACAGCCTGAGCTGGGCAGACTGAGGAGGGAGAAGGCTGACCCCCAGAGCAGGCTGAGACAGACTGACAGCCCAGTAACCAGGGACCAGAGCTCCCGGTGTGTTTACCCACATAGAGACAGAAACACACACAGAAAGACAGAAATACACACACAATCCATCGGCTCTCTAGCTTTGTATTCTCTTTAACTTTCTACTCTCTGTATTCCCCAGCATTGTGCTGGAGAATCTCCACAAAATCCGAGGGAACGTGGTGGCTCTGCTGTCAGCCATCCTGCCCCACCTGGACCTGCAGGGCATCAGCCTGGACACGCCAGACGTAGACAGCATCCTGCAGCAGATCATAGATGCCAACTCACTGTCTCCACTCTAGAACCCACTCTCAGTGCTCTAGAACCCACTCTCAGTGCTCTAGAACCCACTCTCAGTGCTCTAGAACCCACTCTCAGTGCTCTAGAAACTCACTCTCTGACCTCTAGAATCTCACTCTCTGACCTCTAGAATCTCACTCTCTGACCTCTAGAATCTCACTCTCTGACCTCTAGAAACTCACTCTCTGACCGCTAGAAACTCACTCTGCATTAGTACTTATTCTCACCAGTCTACAGTTGTGGCCAAAAGTTGAGAATGACACACATATTTATTTTCACAAAGTCTGCTGCATCAGTTTGTATGATGGCAATTTGCATATACTCCAGAATGTTATGAAGAGTGATCAGATGAATTGCAATTAATTGCAAAGTCTTTCTTTGACATGCAAATGAACTGAATCCCCCCCCAAAACATTTCCACTGCATTTCAGCCCTGCCAGAAAAGGACCAGCTGACATCATGTCAGTGACTCTCTTGTTAACACAGGTGTGAGTTGTTCTTCCTCTGTCAACCATGGTAACCTGCAAGGAAACACATGCCGTCATAATTTCTTTGCACAAAAAGGGCTTCACAGGCAAGGATATTGCTGCCAGTAAGATTGCACCTAAATCAACCATTTATCTGATCATCAAGAACTTCAAGGAGAGCGGTTCAATTGTTGTGAAGGGCGCCCAAGAAAGTCCAGCAAGCACCAGGTCCGTCTCCTAAAGTTGATTCAGCTGCGGGATCGGGGCACCACCAGGACAGAGCTTGCTCAGGAATGGCAGCAGGCAGGTGTGAGTGCATCTGTACGCACAGTGAGGCAAAGACTTTTGGAGGATGGCCTGGTATCAAGAAGGGCAGCAAAGAAGCCACTTCTCTTCAGGAAAAACATCAGGGACAGACTGATATTCTGCAAAAGGTACAGGGATTTGACTGCTGAAGACTGGGGTAAAGTCATTTTCTCTGATGAATCCCTTTTCCGATTGTTTGGGGCATCCAGAAAAAAAGCTTGTCTGGAGAAGACAAGGTGAGCGCTACCATCAGTCCTGTGTCATGCCAACAATAAAGCATCCTGAGACATTCATGTGTGGGGTTGCATCTCAGCCAAGTGTTACCACAATTTTGCCTAAGAACACAGCCATGAATAAAGAATGGTACCAACACACCCCCCGAGAGCAACTTCTCCCAACCATCCAAGAACAGTTTGGTGATGAACAATGCCTTTTCCAGCATGATGGAGCACCTTGCCATAAGGCAAAAGTGATAACTAAGTGGCTCGGGGAGCAAAACATAGATATTTTTGGTCCGTGGCCAGGAAACTCCCCAGAACTTAATCCCATTGAGAACTTGTGGTCAATCCTCAAGAGGCGGGTGATTATGCATTGATTATGCAAGAATGGGCTGCCATCAGTCAGGATGTGGCCCAGAAGTTAATTGACAGCATGCCAGGGCAGATTGCAGAGGTCTTGAAAAAGAAGGGTCAACACTGCAAATATTGACTCTTTGCATCAAATTCATGTAATTGTCAATAAAAGTATTTGACACTTATGAGACTTACGTTTGTAATTATACTTCAGTATTCCATAGTAACATCTGACAAAAATATCTAAAGACACTGAGGCAGCAGACTTTGAATTAATATTTGTAATTCTCAAAACTTTTGGCCACGGACTGTACTGTAGGGAACATGTTGTTTCTTTGCTCATACCAACCTGGAACCCCTGTCTATGGTGCAATGTCCACAGCACATTATCCACACACTGACTTACATTGTAACGGATGACCCTCCAATAGCCCTACTGACTGTCACATTGTAAATACTTTATCTCCAATTGACCCTGCCACAGTTCAGATGTGTTATACTGTACTCACTGAGTGTAAGATGTTGTTGAAAAGTTGTAATACTGTCCTCCGATCAGCTTGCTATGCTGTAAGTTTTACCTTCACCATATGGGAAGGATCCATATTGGTAACCAGCGGTCTCTGCTTCAATTATCCTTGTGTCATTCAGAGACCATGGCTTGTGTGAGAGAAGCATGTTACTGTTTGTGTTTCATCATTGATGTTGTTTTTAATACGTTTAATTATTTTGTCATTTTAATATCTGAATGTGCCATGAAAAATTCAAAATACTGTAAGCCTGAACTTAACCAGCCCTGTCGTTACAATGGTTACTGTTTCTTTGCTTGGATATCTTGTTTAAAGAAAATCAATCAGATATCAGAATTGTGTGATCTTTTGTCTGACTTGAGTGGAACATGCAACATTTTTGTTCTAAACACCTTAACCCTCTTGTCTGAAGCAAGTTGTCAAGTGTGTTTGAATTCAATCAATGAAAAGTAGCTCACGAAAGTTCATCAAATTCTGCAGTAGACAATATTGACCACAGGGAGGCAGAGTGGCCATCATTTTTACTCTCTTTTACTGTGAGGAGCTCTGAAACAGACATGTTTAACTTCACCATTCCCGCGATTTTAGAATGTAAATCTTGTTGAGGCAAAATAAACCAAGTGGAATGCATGCCAGGAATGCCACTAAACAATACATTAATTGCACTATAACGGTGACAGATGAGGCCCTCAAACTGTTAGGACAGTTTTACGTAGGCCCTAACAGCAGAATCCCAACAGTAGTCCCAACACCTGACCACTGTCTTGTCTGGCAAATGAAGCAGTTCATTCAGCCTCATTTACTGCCTTTTAAAAAAACAGCTGATATGACTGACTTGCTTAAACAAATATGGTTTCTACTGGCAATTGAGATGTACAAGCTATGACATAAGGGGACGACAAGCGGATAAGAGGCAATCCATAATTTCGATTAAAACATTAATGAGCGAGCTAGGACTGACGTAGTCATAACTAATTGTTCAGCACTTTTGATATGAACAGCGACAGAATTCAGAACATGGGCCGTTCTTAGTGTTCTCCCTGTACACCAAGTCAGAACAGCAGGATTAATAAAGGGGGCATATAAGCAGACAATGAAACTATTACAATATTCGATTATTACATTTCTCAAAAACAGGTTAAATGCTACATGTGCACCACCAAGTCAGAACAGTAGGTGAAATTAAGAGGTGAAACTAGTCCAAATTATTAGGGTGAGGCACATGGGCTACTAACAGTTTACTGCACAACATACACTTAGTATTACTTTCTTAGCTACAGTATACACATCTCCCTGGCATCCGTTATGCAGCAGCATACAATACCTTTTTGCACTCGCCTTGTTGTGCTGTGCTCACTTGAATTTTAAACTTGGAAAAGAGATCCTTAATCTTAGACTTGGGACCACACAGCCACTCCACTGAATAGCATGCTAATGATTGCTTTGCAATGCTTGCAGTTAGCTACTGATTCCGTCCAAACCACTGAATTTGCAATTTCCAACTTGTGTAATGTTTATGTCCATTGGCCGATGAGCATTGATACGTTTTATCTATAATTTCTCTTCATACGATAAGGATTAAAAACAATTTGCCAATCGATTGTCAACTTGATTCATGTGTCTACTAGCTAATATTTTGAAAGTATGATGTCCAAGATATAACATGATTTTACATAATTTTATCTGTGGCCAGTGACCTTGGATGGGCACTATAATGTAAGTAACCATAAATAACTATATGGCAGCACCCAACAGGCTTGAATTTTCTAGATCTACCCTTAGACTTGGGGGTGACGTAGTGTCCCCATGAGTGACAGAACACTGAGCCAATCACGGCGCAATGCTCCATATTTTCTGCTGGCTTGCCCCACCACAGAAAGCACTGAACTAGCCTGAAACACCTGCATTTTGGAGCTGCCTTACTCAAGAAAACAAAAAAAAGACTATGTTTGTATGCGGCTTTATTAACTCAATGATATATATATATATATATAAAACATTGTTTGCAAATGTATATTTGACACGTATTAATGCCAAAATAACATGCAAAAACAGGCAACCCCCACAAAAAAATCATTTTCAGTTTCATTTATTTATTTATTTATTTTGCAAAGAATGTGGGGCTCTGCCCCACCTGCCCGGAATGACTGGTCGCCGCTGTACAGATCCCACACATACACACACTCTCTCTCCCTTTATCTCTCTCACTCCCCCCTCACATTTATACACACTCTGTCTTTCTCTACCTGTGACTATCTCTCTGGTTTGGAACTTTCCCTTTAAATATCCCCCCTAACGGAAAATAACGGTAGTAAGTTGCCTGCTACGGTCCGGGTATCTGACTTCTCGACCACCAGTGAATTGGCGTTCAGTCAGACAGGTGCGCGTACCTTGCGATGAGAACGCTGTTGATATCCCTCCTCTGCGTCCTCAGCGGGGTGGAGGAGACCTTGGCCGTACCTTCCACGAGAGAGTTCTATATCGCCGCGGTTGAGATTGGTTGGGACTATCTCTACTGGGGCAGCGCTGACCCCGTATCAGAACAAAGGTGAAGTTCTCTCCAGTCATTACCTAATATCTATCCCCTTTTTTGCGTCAATTTTGCTGTAGGCTTTTCTATTCAACTAACAGTTTCAAATGTATATCACCATGTAGCCTATTTTATTTGTTTTCATGTTTTAATCATGGATTTTTAAGCCTTTTTTTAAATATCCATGTTGATTATGAATTTGTAGGAGGAGGACCAAGGAACCCCCTCAGAAATACATAAAAGCTGTTTATAGAGAATACACTGATTCCACATATTCAGTCCCCAAGCCTACACCAACATGGGCAGGTATGTGTACTAACTTCATTCATTCATTATTAATTACTTTAAGTATATCTTTAGAATGATATGCTACCACACTCACACAGAGAGAGAGCTGAACAGAGTGCTTTGTGTTGCAGGTATCCAGGGTCCGGTGATCCATGCCCAGGCCAGTGACAGGGTGGTGGTGCACTTTAAGAACCTGGCGTCCCAGCCCTACAGCATCAGCCCTGTGGGGGTCAGCTACTGGAAACAGTCTGAGGGTAATGTCTTTATGTCTACCTACTAACTTACTACTGGAAACAGTCTGAGGGTAATGTCTTTATGTCTACCTACTAACTTACTACTGGAAACAGTCTGAGGGTAATGTCTTTATGCCTACCTACTAGCTTACTACTGGAAACAGTCGGAGGGTAATGTCTTTATGTCTACCTACTAACTTACTACTGGAAACAGTCTGAGGGTAATGTCTTTATGTCTACCTACTAAATTACTACTGGAAACAGTCTGAGGGTAATGTCTTTATGCTACCTACTAAATTACTACTGGAAACAGTCTAAGGGTAATGTCTTTATGTCTACCTATTAACTTACCAACTTACCGTAAACACTAAATCTGCATATCTACCTATTAACTTACCAACTTACCGTAAACACTCAATCTGCATGTCTACCTACTAACTTACCAACTTACCGTAAACACTAAATCTGCATGTCTACCTACTAACTTACCAACTTACCGTAAACACTAAATCTGCATGTCTACCTACTAACTTACCAACTTACCGTAAACACTAAATCTGCATGTCTACCTACTAACTTACCAACTTACCGTAAACACTAAATCTGCATGTCTACCTACCCACTTACCAACTTACCGTAAACACTAAATCTGCACGTCTACCTACTAACTTACCAACTTACCGTAAACACTAAATCTGCATGTCTACCTACTAACTTACCGTAAACTGTAAGCCACTGTCACATCCTAGCACTGGTGTTATAAAGTAGACTGAATCCAATAAAGGGCTTACCCACTATTTACTGTCTTGAATTACGTGAACAAGTGTGTGTGTGTGTGTGTGTGTGTGTGTGTGTGTGTGTGTGTGTGTGTGTGTGTGTGTGTGTGTGTGTGTGTGTGTGTGTGTGTGTGTGTGTGTGTGTGTGCGTGCATCTGCTATGTCAGCCTCTGTGTGTACATACGTATATTCCTTGCAATATATCTCTTTCCCTTTAGGGGCCGGATACGATGACGCCACGTCTAGCCAGGAGAAGGAGGATGATGCTGTTGCTCCAGGAGGATACTACAAGTACATCTGGGACATCAATCCTAATGACGGTCCGACCTTGGGAGACCCAGAATGCCTCACCTACTCTTACTCCTCCCAGGTGGACACTGTACAGGACTTCAACTCTGGGCTCATCGGGGCTCTGCTCATCTGCAAATCAAGTTAGAGACACAACTTTATTCCTGCTATGTTACTCCCACACACCTTACAGTCAGATACTCCACAACTTTATCCCTGCTATGTTACTCCCACACACCTTACAGTCAGATACTCCACAACTTTATCCCTGCTATGTTACTCCCACACACCTTACAGTCAGATACTCCACAACTTTATTCCTGCTATGTTACTCCCACACACCTTACAGTCAGATACTCCACAACTTTATTCCTGCTATGTTACTCCCACACACCTTACAGTCAGATACTCCACAACTTTATTCCTGCTATGTTACTTCCACACACCTTACAGTCAGATACTCCACAACTTTATTCCTGCTATGTTACTCCCACACACCTTACAGTCAGATATTCCACAACTTTATTCCTGCTATGTTACTCCCACACACCTTACAGTCAGATACTCCACAACTTTATTCCTGCTATGTTACTCCCACACACCTTACAGTCAGATACTCCACAACTTTATTCCTGCTATGTTACTCCCACACACCTTACAGTCAGATACTCCACAACTTTATCCCTGCTATGTTACTTCCACACACCTTACAGTCAGATACTCCACAACTTTATCCCTGCTATGTTACTCCCACACACCTTACAGTCAGATACTCCACAACTTTATTCCTGCTATGTTACTCCCACACACCTTACAGTCAGATATTCCACAACTTTATTCCTGCTATGTTACTCCCACACACCTTACAGTCAGATACTCCACAACTTTATCCCTGCTATGTTACTCCCACACACCTTACAGTCAGATACTCCACAACTTTATTCCTGCTATGTTACTCCCACACACCTTACAGTCAGATACTCCACAACTTTATTCCTGCTATGTTACTCCCACACACCTTACAGTCAGATACTCCACAACTTTATTCCTGCTATGTTACTCCCACACACCTTACAGTCAGATACTCCACAACTTTATTCCTGCTATGTTACTCCCACACACCTTACAGTCAGATACTCCACAACTTTATTCCTGCTATGTTACTCCCACACACCTTACAGTCAGATACTCCACAACTTTATTCCTGCTATGTTACTCCCACACACCTTACAGTCAGATACTCCACAACTTTATTCCTGCTATGTTACTCCCACACACCTTACAGTCAGATACTCCACAACTTTATTCCTGCTATGTTACTCCCACACACCTTACAGTCAGATACTCCACAACTTTATCCCTGCTATGTTACTCCCACACACCTTACAGTCAGATACTCCACAACTTTATTCCTGCTATGTTACTCCCACACACCTTACAGTCAGATACTCCACAACTTTATTCCTGCTATGTTACTCCCACACACCTTACAGTCAGATACTCCACAACTTTATTCCTGCTATGTTACTCCCACACACCTTACAGTCAGATACTCCACAACTTTATTCCTGCTATGTTACTCCCACACACCTTACAGTCAGCTACTCCACAACTTTATTCCTGCTATGTTACTCCCACACACCTTACAGTCAGATACTCCACAACTTTATTCCTGCTATGTTACTCCCACACACCTTACAGTCAGATACTCCACAACTTTATCCCTGCTATGTTACTCCCACACACCTTACAGTCAGATACTCCACAACTTTATTCCTGCTATGTTACTCCCACACACCTTACAGTCAGATACTCCACAACTTTATTCCTGCTATGTTACTCCCACACACCTTACAGTCAGATACTCCACAACTTTATTCCTGCTATGTTACTCCCACACACCCTCCACAACTTTCTCTCTACGTATCACACTTCCCTTACAGTACAGTCAGACCCACTGTGACATATATTTGCCTGGTAAAGGAGGAAAATAATGTGGCTGCTGGACTTATAGCTGACTGGGACTTATAATGTGCTCTGCTCTCAGTCATACAGTGATCATGTCCTACCTAATGGAAGGTTTTGTGAATAGAAGGAGGTCTGAATCACATAATCACCTTACTAAGTAGGGTTTGTCAATAGTTTACTGCACATGATGAAGCTTAACACCCAGACTGCCACATCACCTGATTATTAAACAAATGAGCAATTGGACCAAACAAGTAATTTCACCACATCAGTAATTTCACCAAATGCCTCAATTCACTAAATGCGTAAATTCACCAAATGTACCCTGGGATATTCAGAGTTATCAACTAATGCGTTACCTGTATTCTCTGCTTCCCTTGGGTTCTCACAGCTGCATTTACAGATAATGGAGTTCGGAAAAGCAGAGAGTTTATTCTGCTCTTTGCTGTTTTCGATGAGAGTAAGAGCTGGTACGGAGAGGTGGGGAGTTTCCGGGAAAGATTTAAGAAGGCCAGTGCAAGAAAACAGTACCACACTATCAATGGATACGTCAACTCAACTTTACCAGGTCAGGTGCTAGTTTAACATGTTACTGTATAGAGTCAACAGAACAGAGTCCTGTTGTCAACTGTTTTAGTAGAAGACTCAAAAATATGTTTTTGTGTGGGTTGGTTGTTTGGTATATGAGTAGGTCTGACGATGTGCCAGGGACGAGATCATGTGTTCTGGCATCTCATTGGAATGGAAACGTCTCCAGAGATCCACTCCATACAGTTTCAGGATCACACTCTGCAGGTACATCAGATAATTCAAGTTTAAATCAGGGTTCACTTAAAGTTGTCAACCAATCATAATTAATGGTCATATGTGACAATCAACCAAGATTTTCCTTTGATAATTTTGCCAGTTCAGTTGTTATAAGTCGGCATGTAGGGGTGGCAGGTAGCCTAGGGGTTAGAGTGTTTTTGCCAGTAACTGAAAATGACAGTTCGAATCCCTGAACTGACAAGGTAAAAATCGTTCTGCACCTGAACAAGGCATTTAACCCACTGACAATCAACCAAGATTAAGCCGTCATTGTCATTGTAAAATAAGAATTTGTTCTTAACTGACTTGCCTGGCTAAATAAAAAATAAGTTGTTTGTGAGAATGTGTAACCAGTTCAGCAGCATTTCAGTCTGAGCCTAACTCTACCCTTGTCATTCCAGGTGATGGACCACCGTAAGGTTACTGTGGAGATGACCCCTATGACCTTTACCACGGCGGAGATGAAGCCCAGCACTCAGGGGAAGTTCCTCATCAGCTGTCAGATCCAAGAACACCGCCACGGTAAGAGTATGTTCTCTCAAAGTTGTGAAATAAAGTTTTGATCAATTTCAAAGTTCCCAATTTGATTTGACACTCCTGTGTGAGGTAACAGAGTACATTTGTACATTTGAGCCAGAGTAGCATGAATTATTATGTGGTTGAGAATGTTCTATAAGGTGTTCATATTGCATAGTGTCTTGTGAATAAGGTCTCTGTATGTTTTTGTTCCAGCGGGTATGAGTGCATTCTTTAAGGTAGAGGACTGCCCAGAGCCTGTGACGGTGCCCGGTCCTGACGTGCGTCAGGTCCAGCAGTCTGAGGATAAGGAGGACTATGAATATGGAGATGACATGTTTGAGACCTTTGTGTTTAAGCCTGGGAAAGATCAGGCTGTGGGGCGCTCCCGAGGGGGGAAGATCAAAATCTGGGTCCATTACATCGCTGCTGAGGAGATCATCTGGGATTATGCACCCCACCTCAGCCAGGGAGACAGGTAGGAAACCCCACCTCAGCCAGGGAGACAGGTAGGAAACCCCACCTCAGCCAGGGAGACAGGTAGGAAACCACACCTCAGCCAGGGAGACAGGTAGGAAACCCCACCTCAGCCAGGGAGACAGGTACTAAACCCCACCTCAGCCAGGGAGACAGGTACGAAACCCCACCTCAGACAGGGAGACAGGTAGGAGGGAGGGAGGGAGGGAGGGAGGGAGGGAGGGAGGGAGGGAGGGAGGGAGGGAGGGAGGGAGGGAGGGAGGGAGGGAGGGAGGGAGGGCGATACAGGGAGGAAAGAAGGAATAGGTGAAGGAATGGGTGGCAAAGGTGGGAGAATGGGATTGAAAAGGAAATGGAAAGGAAGAGAGAGGGAGGAAGGGAGGGAGGGAGGGAGGACCAAGAAAGTGAGAGTGTCAGAGAGACTGTGTATAGTAAGAGTTCAGATGGGACGGAGGACCGAGAAAGGGAGAGGGTCAGAGAGACTGTGTATAGTAAGAGTTCAGATGGGACGGAGGACCGAGAAAGGGAGAGGGTCAGAGAGACTGTGTATAGTAAGAGTTCAGATGGGACGGAGGACCGAGAAAGGGAGAGGGTCAGAGAGACTGTGTATAGTAAGAGTTCAGATGGGACGGAGGACCGAGAAAGGGAGAGGATCAGAGAGACTGTGTATAGTAAGAGTTCAGATGGGTCGGAGGACCGAGAAAAGGAGATAGGAAAAAGACTAGGACAGGAAAGGGAGAGATAGCATTGCTCAGAGTTCATGATACTAACGATGCTGATACTACCCTCCCTCCATTGTCTCTGTGTTCCAGTCAACTGTTATCGGAATACTTTCCCAGGGGGCCTCATCAGCTGGGTCATGAATATAAGAAGGTGGTGTATGTAGAATACACTGACCAGACCTTCACCAAGAGGAAATCACCTGTTAAAAGACTGCTGGGACCACTGCTCAGAGGACAGGTGGACGAACACTTCCAGGTGTGTGTACCACAATCAACAAAACAAACAAACAATCAACAAAGCATGTAAACAAAAAAGATGTATCTGAATAGATACAGTGCCTTGCGAAAGTATTCGGCCCCCTTGAACTTTGCGACCTTTTGCCACATTTCAGGCTTCAAACATAAAGATATAAAACTGTATTTTTTTGTGAAGAATCAACAACAAGTGGGACACAATCATGAAGTGGAACGACATTTATTGGATATTTCAAACTTTTTTAACAAATCAAAAACTGAAAAATTGGGCGTGCAAAATTATTCAGCCCCCTTAAGTTAATACTTTGTAGCGCCACCTTTTGCTGCGATTACAGCTGTAAGTCGCTTGGGGTATGTCTCTATCAGTTTTACACATCGAGAGACTGAAATTTTTTCCCATTCCTCCTTGCAAAACAGCTCGAGCTCAGTGAGGTTGGATGGAGAGCATTTGTGAACAGCAGTTTTCAGTTCTTTCCACAGATTCTCGATTGGATTCAGGTCTGGACTTTGACTTGGCCATTCTAACATCTGGATATGTTTATTTTTGAACATTGTAGATTTTGCTTTATGTTTTGGATCATTGTCTTGTTGGAAGACAAATCTCCGTCCCAGTCTCAGGTCTTTTGCAGACTCCATCAGGTTTTCTTCCAGAATGGTCCTGTATTTGGCTCCATCCATCTTCCCATCAAGTTTAACCATCTTCCCTGTCCCTGCTGAAGAAAAGCAGGCCCAAACCATGATGCTGCCACCACCATGTTTGACAGTGGGGATGGTGTGTTCAGCTGTGTTGCTTTTACGCCAAACATAACGTTTTGCATTGTTGCCAAAAAGTTCAATTTTGGTTTCATCTGACCAGAGCACCTTCTTCCACATGTTTGGTGTGTCTCCCAGGTGGCTTGTGGCAAACTTTAAACAACACTTTTTATGGATATCTTTAAGAAATGGCTTTCTTCTTGCCACTCTTCCATAAAGGCCAGATTTGTGCAATATACGACTGATTGTTGTCCTATGGACAGAGTCTCCCACCTCAGCTGTAGATCTCTGCAGTTCATCCAGAGTGATCATGGGCCTCTTGGCTGCATCTCTGATCAGTCTTCTCCTTGTATGAGCTGAAAGTTTAGAGGGACGGCCAGGTCTTGGTAGATTTGCAGTGGTCTGATACTCCTTCCATTTCAATATTATCGCTTGCACAGTGCTCCTTGGGATGTTTAAAGCTTGGGAAATCTTTTTGTATCCAAATCCAGCTTTAAACTTCTTCACAACAGTATCTCGGACCTGCCTGGTGTGTTCCTTGTTCTTCATGATGCTCTCTGCGCTTTTAACGGACCTCTGAGACTATCACAGTGCAGGTGCATTCATACAGAGACTTGATTACACACAGGTGGATTGTATTTATCATCATTAGTCATTTAGGTCAACATTGGATCATTCAGAGATCCTCACTGAACTTCTGGAGAGAGTTTGCTGCACTGAAAGTAAAGGGGATGAATAATTTTGCACGCCCAATTTTTCAGTTTTTGATTTGTTAAAAAGGTTTGAAATATCCAATAAATGTCGTTCCACTTCATGATTGTGTCCCACTTGTTGTTGATTCTTCACAAAAAAATACAGTTTTATATCTTTATGTTTGAAGCCTGAAATGTGGCAAAAGGTCGCAAAGTTCAAGGGGGCCGAATACTTTCGCAAGGCACTGTTGTAAAGAAAGTAAAGATCATTCTCATTGTTTCTTCAGATAGTGTTCAAGAACCTGGCAAGTCGTCCTTTCAACATGTATCCAAACGGCCTCACCACGATTTCTCCACTGAGGAAAACAGGGAACGGTAAGATAAACAAAAATGTGGCATTATGATAAGATAATATTACTGACTATGCATTTAGGTTTAAAATCATAACTAAGTCCTTCGTGGAATATGGTCATCATATGTGGTGTGTTTATATGATGGGGTCTGGAGAATCTCATAAAAAGGGATTTTATAGTAATTTTATTAGTCTAATAGTCATTCTATTACACTAATATAATCTCTTAGTCTCTTAGTCATTCTATTACACTAATATAATCTCTTAGTCTCTTAGTCATTCTATTACACTAATATAATCTCTTAGTCTCTTAGTCATTCTATTACACTAATATAATCTCTTAGTCTCTTAGTCATTCTATTACACTAATATAATCTATTAGTCTCTTAGTCATTCTATTACACTAATATAATCTCTTAGTCTAATAGTCATTCTATTACACTAATATAATCTCTTAGTCTCTTAGTCATTCTATTACACTAATATAATCTCTTAGTCTAATAGTCATTCTATTACACTAATATAATCTCTTAGTCTCTTAGTCATTCCTGTTCCCCCCATGGTGTCTATGTGTGATTGTGTAGAGGGTGAAAAGGACCTTCGCTCACTGGCTGTACCCCCCAATGGGACATATGGGTACATGTGGAAACTAACAGCAGAGGACGGGCCCCTGGAGAGAGACCCACAGTGTCTGACCCGTCTGTACCAGAGTACCATCAACCCTGAGAGAGATGTGGCCACTGGCCTCGTAGGACCCCTCCTCATCTGCAAGAAGGACTCCATGGATACCAGGGGGCGGCTGGTGAGAATCGCCACTTCATATGTCCATAAAGACACACAGGTTGTTTTTTCGGACACAGATTAAGAATAACGTCCAATGGAGAATAGAGATGTGTCCGGGAATCTGGCCCAATATGACATATCAATGCATTATCTCTCCTGCAGTTTGCCCAAGTCATACACTGATAACTTGGATCTTGCTGTTTGTAGCAGTGTGAGAGTATGTGAGATGTTGCGGTTATCCTAATCTGAGATGTCCAACTTGCAGGTGGGCCCAGATAAAGTGAAGCAGTTGATGTTCGCTGTGTTTGATGAAAACAAGAGTTGGAACATCAATGACAACATTCAGAAGTACAGCAGAGACCCCTCCATGGTCAACCCTACAGACCCTGACTTCTACAACTCCAATGTCATCTACAGTAAGTGGGGTTTTCCTGCCTGGTTATCTTGTAGGCTAGCTTCCCTTATTTCTTGATGAAGGTGGTGATACCTCCATCATGTCTGCTCTGTCACCCCTCCTATGTATTAGATTTTGATCTGGATCTCCTTTTTGTTTACAGATGTGAATGGGATAATGTTCAACGGGCAGATGATCCAGCTGTGTAAGGATGACGTGACCTTCTGGCACCTGGCCAACGTGGGGACACAGAGCGACTTCCTGTCCGTCTACTTCACAGGAAACCCCTTCATGAGGGACAACGTGTATGAGTCCGTTCTCACACTCTTCCCAATGTCTGGGGAGACTGTTACCATGGAGACCGAGCTAATTGGTAAGGTCAAATGACAATGTTTGTTTGTCAGCCATTGCTGTTTTTGATGCTGCTACATTTGTGTTCAGTAGGCATAAATTGGAAGAAAATTTTTGAAACAGAGAGGTGCTACAGGTCCATTAAGAACACAGGTTTCACTATGGTGCGCCCTACTAAAACCTGACCCTGACCTGAGAGATTTTTTTCTGAAGTGTTGTGAGCTGATGTTTATTTCATCCTCAGGTGAGTGGGAGATCAGTGCTTTCGATAGTAGCCTGAAGAGCCGTGGCATGAGCGCCCGCTACTCTGTCCTGTCTTGTAACATTGATCTGCTTGTGGACAACGAGGACCTAGAGTACGGCCTGGAGGACGTCCTGCCTGATTACGTAGACCAGTTTTTCAAACCGAGATCCCTCCGCCCCCGGCTACAGAACAGGACCGTAGCCATCAGAGTCTGCAAGAAGCAACCCAGTTTAAACCAGAACACAACAAGACCGAAAACAAGAAATTACACAGATAACGAAGTCGCCATCGGAGAATCTGGGGACCACGGGTCTGATAACAATGTTACATTTAAGGCAGGGGACCAGAGGTCAATCTGTGAGGTCAGGTATGTGACCGTGTTGTCTGCTGACGAGGAGGGCAACCTGCTCTCCCAGGGAGGGATCCCCACAGACGTTCTGAAGCAACTGGAGAAGGACGGAGAGTGGAAAGCTTCAGAGACCCAGGAGGGAGGGGGTCTGGGTGGGGAGCAGGGGGGGAAGAGACAAAGACGCCAGGCCAGGGTAGAAGGAGGAGATGATGGGGAGGAGGTAGAGGAGGGAGGTCTGGGCAGGGAGCAGGGGGGGAAGAGACAAAGACGCCAGGCCAGGGTAGAAGGAGGAGAGGATGGGGAGGAGGTAGAGGAGGGAGGTCTGGGCAGGGAGCAGGGGGGGAAGAGACAAAGACGCCAGGCCAGGGTAGAAGGAGGAGAGGATGGGGAGGAGGTAGAGGAGGGAGGTCTGGGCAGGGAGCAGGGGGGGAAGAGACAAAGACGCCAGGCCAGGGTAGAAGGAGGAGAGGATGGGGAGGAGGTAGAGGAGGGAGGTCTGGGCAGGGAGCAGGGGGGGAAGAGACAAAGACGCCAGGCCAGGGTAGAAGGAGGAGAGGATGGGGAGGAGGTAGAGGAGGGAGGTCTGGGCAGGGAGCAGGGGGGGAATGGAAGACAGAGACTCCAGGCCAGTTTGGAGGGTGGAGAGAGCAACAAGCTAGCGGAGAACTGTGAGGAAAAGGTGCTGAAGGAGTGGAAGGGTCGGGTATATGGGGAGGCGCTGGAGCAGGAGCAGAGAGAAGAGCAGAAGGTGGAGGTGTTGGATCAGCAGGAGGAGCAGGGACAAAAGGGGGAGTTGGATCGAGATTCACATCCTCTAAGCACATATTACACAGATAAGGACCCTCTACTCTTGGAGTTAGATGGATGGAGGGATCTAGACCCCCTGAAAAACACTTTGAAAGCGCTCCCGGATCAGCTGAAGGTGCAGCAACAGAGGGAGGAGCAGAAAGCTGGGGAGGTGCATCCCCTAAACAACAACCCTCACACAGATCCAGACACCCCTCTACTGAATTTGTTGGATCTAGACTTCTCCAATGTCTCCAATGACAATGAGACGGCTCCCAGGAACGCAGTGTCTCTGGAGTATGATGACTATAGTGAGAAGGACACTGGGACAACCTACATGGGGACAGAGGACAACCTGGACCTGAGGACCACAGATGGACATTACCGCAGCTACTACATCGCTGCACAGGAGATCACATGGGACTATGGGATCAGGAAACCACATCAGCTCATAAAAACAAGGTAGTGTTTGGTTTTTGTAAGTATCTGGTTTCTTGGACACTTATGTTTAGTCTTTGAGCAGCACTTTCAATTGAGAATCTCAAGACTTAATCTGTGTCTGGCCCCATCTGTTTGACTATACATGAAAAGAAATGAAACATGAACATACATGAAAGAAATCCTGTTTCTAATTGATCAGCTCAGTTGGATGGAGGGATCTAGACCCCTAAAAGAAAAGGAAAAGCTGATCCAATGCAATTCATTATTTACCAACCAATGACAAGCTGTCTAGGCAAGTCAGTTAAGAACAAATTCTTATTTTCAATGACGGCCTAACTGCCTGTTCAGGGCCAGAACGACAGAACCTTGACAGCTCGGGGGTTTGAACTTGCAACCTTCTGGTTACTAGTCCAACGCTCTAACCACTAGGCTACCCTGCCACCCCCTTTATCAGGCTATTGATCAACGGCAAGCTGTCTTTTATCAGGCTATTGATCAGCTCATCAACTCCCAACTGTTCCCTCCCCAGAGAGAGGCGTAGGGGAATGAGGAAGTTCCTGACGGAATATAAGAAGGTGGTGTTCAGGGCCTACAGTGAGAGAGACTTCCAGATCCCCGTCACCAGAGGAGAGCTGCAGGAACATCTTGGACTCATGGGTCCTATCATTAAAGCTGAGATCAACGACCTCCTTACCGTGAGTGGAGATCAATGATCATCTTATTAATTCACTGATGTTCAAATCAATTCATATTTTGGTGGCCTTAGCTCAACTACTAGTAACCTCGTCAAGGTGTTTCGGAGTTCTTGGTGTTATGGCTAAGGTGTTGGACAGTTTCGGGAACCATGGTTTGAATCCAGGTTGCATTACCCCCTGAATTCACTGCAATATTATTTTCATGGCATATTCTCAGATATCAGATTCTGCATGTAATGCTGTTAAACATTCACTTGATCTTAACCTTGACCCGTTTTTATTGTCTCGATGCTGATCTTGAGCTTGACCTCGACAGGTGACCTTCAAGAACATGGCGTCCAGGCCGTACTCCCTGCACCTCCATGGAGTGTATGATAAGACCCAGGGGGATGGATGGACCCAGACCCAGTGGGGGTCCTCCAGGGCTGGGGTGGCGGGGGTCCCTGGGGAGGCGGTCCAGCCTGGGGAGGTCAGGGTCTACACCTGGAGGATCACCAGGAAGCAGGGGCCCACCGCTGCAGAGTTTGACTGTAAGGCAGGGGCCTACTACTCTACACAGAATAAGGCAGGTGGCACTGTCAACATTTCCTCTACCTGTATATTAAAAAGCTAGCTCATAGTTAGGCCTCATAAGTGTCTTTTATTTTCAATAGACAGCTTATCAATGTTTTGACATGATTTTCCCTGCATGCACTTTGTTGTTCTGGCATGTGTATTTGACTGTGTGGCTTTGTGTTCTGTTCTCACCCCTCAACAGGTGAAGGACCTCCACTCCGGTCTGATTGGCCCCTTAGTAATCTGTAAACCAGGCACCCTCCACCCCCAACTGAACCTACAGCCCAACCTACAGGAGTACGCCCTCCTCTTCCACACCTTCGACGAGACCAAGAGCTGGTACCTGGACGAGAACATCCGTCAGTACTGCATCCCGCCCTGCCAGGCCCGGAGAGATGACCCCTGGTTTCAGCTCAGCAACAAGTTTGCAGGTAGAGTTACTCAGACTCCCTCCTAATATCAATACTAGTTTCATAATAAATACATTTAAATAGATTTCTAGTGAATTTCTCTGTTTGTTTAGGTTCATACTCATATCTGATCGATTGTTTGGGTTTGAGATTCACTTCTCTGGAAAATCTTTCCTTGTTACCGTAGCGATAAACGGCTACGTGGCAGAGACACTTCCTGGTCTGATGGTTGCCCAGCACCAGCAAGTCAGGTGGCACCTGCTGAACGTCGGGGGCGACGGGGAGTATCACACCGCCCACTTCCACGGTCTGCCCTTCAGCATTCACAAGGAGCAGGAGCATCGCATGGGGGTGTACAACCTCTATCCTGGTAAATACACACACTAAAAAACTCACACACATGCAAACACAACCACAGTTACCACACACACACACACACAACCACGCAAATGCACACACACACACACACACATACTGTGCACACACACACATATATACATGCCCACACAATAAAATAATAGTCAATCATAATGAATCAATCAAGAATGTCATGTATCCCACCTTGGTCTCTGTCCCCCTCTCCAGGTGTGTTTGGCACAGTGGAGATGAGGCCGGCCACAGTGGGGACCTGGATGGTGGAGTGTACAGTAGGAGAGCACCAGCTAGCCGGCATGAGGGCTAAACTACTAGTCTACAACCCACGTAAGTAGCCTACCACACCTCCCAACCCATGTAGGTACCACACCTCCCAACCCATGTAGGTACCACACCTCCCAACCCATGTAGGTACCACACCTCCCAACCCATGTAGGTACCACACCTCCCAACCCATGTAGGTACCACACCTCCCAACCCATGTAGGTACCACACCTCCCAACCCATGTAGGTACCACACCTCCCAACCCATGTAGGTACCACACCTCCCAACCCAGGTAGGTACCACACCTCCCAACCCATGTAGGTACCACACCTCCCAACCCATGTAGGTACCACACATGTAGGTACCACACCTCACAACCCATGTAGGTACCACACCTCACAACCCATGTAGGTACCACACATAGTTACCTCACAACAGCTTTACTCAGTAGACTGAGACAGAAGTGTGAAATATGTTATTTGGAATGTCTTAGAATGACATTGTTGGTTATTTTTTGTGAAATGTGGACAATACAAATAATAGAATGTAATTTTCTGTGATTACCTGGCAGGATGCATCCAGCCTTTGGGGTTGAGGTCAGGAAGAATAGACGATTCCCAGATCACGGCATCAGACCACATAGGTAAGCAAGTTTCAGCAATGCAAGAATGTTACTACGCACCTCTCCATCATGATAGCTGATGTGTGGTGAGCGTTTTGACAGAAAAAAGGCTGCTTCACATTGGTGGTGGAAGAGGTGAGTTGCTCCTTGCGATGTAAAAGCACTTTGAACACTTGAAAAGTGTTATAAAAATCCAATAAATTATTATTATTCATTTATTTGATGTCAGGAAGTAGGCTCATACACAGTATATGCATAAGTAAGCCTCTAGAATGGAGAAATGTTACCATGATGAATCAGTGACATACTGTTTAAGAAAACACAGTATACTCTACTCTGTGTTAGGCCTGCATACAGTTAGCCAGTGGGATTGAATGCATATATGTGTTGCCAGGTAACTGGGAGGCCAGGCTGGCGAGGCTGGAGCTATCTGGTTCTGTCAACGCCTGGATGGGCACGAATCAGAAATCATGGATCCAGGTTCAACACTAAACTTCCTGTTCTTCTATGAAAGATCCTTGTAGATTGAAAGGCCATCTGGTTTAGCTGCCCCTGTCTTTTGCATGGTTGGGGTCCATTCCATTTCAATTCAGTAGATCTATGTTTTCCTCAGTTCACTTCCTGAATTGACTGAATTGAAATGGACCTGGCCCCAACTCTGGTCTCCTGTTGTGTCTCCTATGTAGGTGGACCTCCAGAGACCCACTCTGCTCCATGGGATTCAGACCCAGGGTGCCAGAGCCTCTCTGGGCCTGAAGGACTACTTCATTGTGCACTTCACCCTCTCCTACAGCCTAGACCAGGAGACCTGGACTAACTACAGGGGGAACAGCACCACGCCATCTTACGTCAGTACCTTACATGTACCTTAACATTCTGTACCAGTACCTACTGGCTAGTACTGTACCCACAAAGCATGAGCTTAATTGTGTGCCATACAAACCAGAAGTCAGTGAGAGCAGGTAGTGAGAGCAGGTAGTGAGAGCAGATAGTGAGAGCAGGTAGTGAGAGCAGCTGGTGATAGCAGGTAGTGATAGCAGGTAGTGAGAGCAGGTAGTGAGAGCAGGTAGTGAGAGCAGGTAGTGAGAGCAGGTGCATGTATCCTTTTGTTACTGTAAATGTCATCAATGCTTAAAATATTTCTGAGTAACTCTATGCATTACTGTGGTGTAGCTGTTCTTAGCCCCTAAAGTTGATGTCTGCCCCCGCAAAAATATTCAATTAGCATAAGACAAAAATCCCCATAAAAAGAGCTGTTTTTTTTGCATTGGATCGTCTCAATACATCACATCCGCCTATGTCTCGAAATACACCTCTGCTGTCTTCAACCAGGATCTCAGCGATGACTGTCTCATTGCCTGCGTCCGTAATGGGTCCACGGTCAAACGACCACCCCTCATCACTGTCAAACGCTCCTTAAAACACTTCAGCGAGCAGGCCTTTCTAATCGACCTGGCCCGGGTATCCTAGAAGGATATTGACCTCATCCCATCAGTAGAGGATGCCTGATTGCTCTTTAAAAGTGCTTTCCTCACAATCTTAAATAAGCATACCCCATTCAGAAAATGTAGAACCAGGAACAGATATAGCCCTTGGTTCACTCCAGACCTGACTGCCCTTGACCAGCACAAAAACATAATGTGGCGTTCTGCATTAGCATCGAATAGCCCCCGCGATATGCAACATTTCAGGGAAGTTAGGAACCAATATACACAGACAGTTAGGGAAAGCAAAGGCTAGTTTTTTCAAACAGAAATTTGCATCCTGTAGCACAAACTCCAAAAAGTTAAAGTCCATGGAGAATAAGAGCACCTCCTCTCAGCTGACCACTGCACTGAGGCTAGGAAACACTGTCACCACCGATGAAGCTACGATAATCAATAATTTCAATAAGCATTTCTCTATGGCTACCCCTACCCCGGTCAACAGCTCTGCACCCCCCACAGCAACTTGCCCAAGCCTCCCCCATTTCTCCTTCACCCAAATCCAGATAGATGATGCTCGGAAAGAGCTGCAAAATCTGGACCCCTACAAATCAGCTGGGCAAGACAATCTGGACCCTCTCTTTATAAAATTATCCGCCACAATTGTTGCAACCCCTATTACTAGCCTGTTGAACCTCTCTTTCATATCGTCTGAGATTCCCAAAGATTGGAAAGCTGCCGCAGTCATCCCACTCTTCAAAGGGGGAGACACCCTAGACCCAAACTGTTACAGACCTATATCTATCCTACCCTGCCTTTCTAAGGCAGCCAAGTTAACAAACAGATCATCGACCATTTCCAATCCCACCGTACCTTCTCCGCTATGCAATCTGGTTTCCGAACTGGTCACGGGTGCACCTCAGCCACGCTCAAGGTCCTAAACGACATTATGACCTCAATCGATAAAAGACAATACTGTGCAGCCGTATTCATCGACCTGGTCAAGGCTTTCGACTCTGTCAATCATCGCATTATTATTGGCAGACTCAACAGCCTTGGTTTCTCAAATGACTGCCTCGCCTGGTTCACCAACTACTTCTCAGACAGAGTTCAGTGTGTCAAATCGGAGGGCCTGTCCGGACCTCTGGCAGTCTCAATGGGGGTACCATAGGGTTAAATTCTCAGGCCGACTCTTTTCTCTGTATACATCAATGATGTCGCTCTTGCTGCTGGTGATTCTCTGATCCACCTCTACGCAGACGACACCATTTTGTATACTTCTGGCCCTTCTTTGGACACTGTGTTAACTAACCTCCAGACGAGCTTCAATGCCATACAACACTTCTTCCGTGGCCTCCAACTGCTCTTAAATGCAAGTAAAACTAAATGCATGCTCTTCAACCGATCGCTGCCCGCACCTGGCCGCCTGTCGAGCATCACTACTCTGGACGGTTCTGACTTAGGATATGTGGACAACTACAAATACCTAGGTGTCTGGTTAAACTGTAAACTCTCCTTCCAGACTCACATTAAGCATCTGCAATCCAAAATTAAATCTAGAATCAGCTTCCTATTTCGCAACAAAGCCTCCTTCACTCATGCTGCCAAACATACCCTCGTAAAACTGACTATCCTATTGATCCTTGACTTCGGTGATGTCATCTACAAAATAGCCTCCAACACTCTACTCAGCAAATTGGATACAGTCTATCACAGTGCCATCCGTTTTGTCACCAAAGCCCCATATACTACACACCACTGCAACCTGTATGCTCTCGTTGGTTGGCCCTCGCTTCATACTCGTCGCCAAACCCACTGGCTCCAGGTCATCTCCAAGTCTTTACTAGGTAAAGCCCCGCCTTATCTCAGCTCACTGGTCACCATAGCAGCACCCACCCATAGCAAGCGCTCCAGCTGGTATATTTCACTGGTCACTCCCAATTCTTCCTTTGGGCGCCTTTCCTTCCAGTTCTCTGCTGCCAATGACTGAAACGAACTGCAAAAATCACTGAAGCTGGAGACTTATATCTCCCTCACTAACTTTAAGCATCATCTGTCAGAGCAGCTTACAGATCATTGCACCTGTACATAGCCCATCTGTAAATAGCCCACCCAACTACCTCATCCCCATATTGTTATTATTATTATTTTTTGCTCCTTTGCACCCCAGTATCTCTACTTGCACATTCATCTTCTGCACATCTATCACTCCAGTGTTTAATTGCTAAATTGTAATTATTTTGCCACTATGGCCTATTTATTGCCTTACCTCCCTAATCTTACTTAATTTGCACACACTGTATATATACTTTTCTATTGTGTTGTTGACTGTATGTTCGTTTATTCCATGTGTAACTCTGTGTTGTTGTTTGTGTCGCACTGCTTTGCTTTTTCTTGGCCAGGTCACAGCTATAAATGAGGATTTGTTCTCAGCTGGCCATTAAAAAAAAATTATAAATAAAATGCCGTCACTTCCGTATCTGCGGTGAAAGGTGACAGAGCTATAGCGGTGTTTGTCAGACCATGAGACATCCCGGAAATCAGTCTTCTCGCACAATCATCTGTAGCATCCGAACGGTTTGGCCTGCAAACTATTATGACCCCTCTATGGAAAGATGAGAATCTCACGAACACGGTGTTATTGCTCTACGAACTCCACTCGTCTGAAGTTGGTACAGTCAAACTACCAACTTCTGTCTGTAGCGTCCGAACCATTTGGGCTACACACTAATATGTGTGCAAAGGTGATGCCTCTCTGTGGAAAGATGAGACTCTCACGAACATGTAAATGTTGGTTGTTCTGCTCTAGGATGCCCACAGGCCTCATAAGACTCGTCTGAATGTCCCCAGGTACCAGTTTTTTTTAAAGATTGTTTAATGCCAAAAATCTGCGATGCTTCATGCGTAAGAACAGACCTTAGCCGTGGTATATTGGCCATATACTACATCCCTTCGTGCCTTATTGCTTAAGTAGAACCCCTCCTCCGGCTCAGATGGGGCTTAGACTCTGATGGCTTAGTAATAATAGGGGAATCCAGTGTGAGGAATATGTGAACCCTTTATTTACATTTTGTCCTGTACTCTTAAATTGTATGTTCTGTTTCTCCCTCCTGTTAGCGCTCTTAAAGGGGCACACACTAATTTAACATGAACATCACAAATACTACAATGCTACCTCTTGTACTTACTATTGACTTCTGTTTATTTCAGATATTTAACGGTAACCTGGATGGCTCAAAGGTGAAGGAGAACCATATGTTTCCCCCAATCCTCGGGCGCTACATCAGACTGCAGCCTGTCACCATCCAGAGGAACCCTGCTCTTCGCATGGAGCTACTGGGCTGTGACCTCAACAGTGAGTCCCTGTGTCAGTTAGGAACACCTTTGTAACAGCTTAGATTACGTTTAGTGGTGGTGTATGTTGAGAGGTACATCAGCAGGTAGTCCGTGGTTAGGGGCCAGGGGTCAGGGACCAGGGGAAGGGAGGAGGTGCAGGGACGGTCAGATCTCAGGTGCTGGTGAATAGAATTCCTGAGAGAAGGTAGAAGGAAAACATAAGAAGATGCCTGCAATTTCAATCGTGTGTGTGTGTGTGTGTGTGTGTGTGTGTGTGTGTGTGTGTGTGTGTGTGTGTGTGTGTGTGTGTGTCAGGCTGCTCCTTCCCCCTGGGTCTCCAGAGGAGGTTGGTCCCAGACAGCAGCTTCCGAGCCTCCTCCTTCCTGCAGACCTGGAGGCTCTCTTGGAGCCCCGCCCTCGCACGCCTCCGCCAGGACGGCAGCGCCAACGCATGGCGCCCCAAGGTACACACATTCACAACACGCACACACATACACACACAGTCAAACCACATACAGTGCCTTGCGAAAGTATTCGGCCCCCTTGAACTTTGCGACCTTTTGCAACATTTCAGGCTTCAAACATAAAGATATAAAACTGTATTTTTTTGTGAAGAATCAACAACAAGTGGGACACAATCATGAAGTGGAACGACATTTATTGGATATTTCAAACTTTTTTAACAAATCAAAAACTGAAAAATTGGGCGTGCAAAATTATTCAGCCCCTTTACTTTCAGTGCAGCAAACTCTCTCCAGAAGTTCAGTGAGGATCTCTGAATGATCCAATGTTTACCTAAATGACTAATGATGATAAATACAATCCACCTGTGTGTAATCAAGTCTCCGTATAAATGCACCTGCACTGTGATAGTCTCAGAGGTCCGTTAAAAGCGCAGAGAGCATCATGAAGAACAAGGAACACACCAGGCAGGTCCGAGATACTGTTGTGAAGAAGTTTAAAGCCGGATTTGGATACAAAAAGATTTCCCAAGCTTTAAACATCCCAATGAGCACTGTGCAAGCGATAATATTGAAATGGAAAGAGTATCAGACCACTGCAAATCTACCAAGACCTTGCCGTCCCTCTAAACTTTCAGCTCATACAAGGAGAAGACTGATCAGAGATGCAGCCAAGAGGCCCATGATCACTCTGGATGAACTGCAGAGATCTACAGCTGAGGTGGGAGACTCTGTCCATAGGACAACAATCAGTCGTATATTGCACAAATCTGGCCTTTATGGAAGAGTGGCAAGAAGAAAGCCATTTCTTAAAGATATCCATAAAAAGTGTCATTTAAAGTTTGCCACAAGCCACCTGGGAGACACACCAAACATGTGGAAGAAGGTGCTCTGGTCAGATGAAACCAAAATTGAACTTTTTGGCAACAATGCAAAACGTTATGTTTGGCGTAAAAGCAACACAGCTGAACACACCATCCCCACTGTCAAACATGGTGGTGGCAGCATCATGGTTTGGGCCTGCTTTTCTTCAGCAGGGACAGGGAAGATGGTTAAAATTGATGGGAAGATGGATGGAGCCAAATACAGGACCATTCTGGAAGAAAACCTGATGGAGTCTGCAAAAGACCTGAGACTGGGACGGAGATTTGTCTTCCAACAAGACAATGATCCAAAACATAAAGCAAAATCTACAATGGAATGGTTCAAAAATAAACATATCCAGGTGTTAGAATGGACAAGTCAAAGTCCAGACCTGAATCCAATCGAGAATCTGTGGAAAGAACTGAAAACTGCTGTTCACAAATGCTCTCCATCCAACCTCACTGAGCTCGAGCTGTTTTGCAAGGAGGAATGGGAAAAGAATTCAGTCTCTCGATGTGCAAAACTGATAGAGACATACCCCAAGCAACTTACAGCTGTAATCGCAGCAAAAGGTGGCGCTACAAAGTATTAACTTAAGGGGGCTGAATAATTTTGCACGCCCAATTTTTCAGTTTTTGATTTGTTAAAAAAGTTTGAAATATCCAATAAATGTCATTCCACATCATGATTGTGTCCCACTTGTTGTTGATTCTTCACAAAAAAATACAGTTTTATATCTTTATGTCTGAAGCCTGAAATGTGGCAAAAGGTCGCAAAGTTCAAGGGGGCCGAATACTTTCGCAAGGCACTGTACACTTTCCTGCCATCCCCTCCCTCTGTTACTGTTTTACTGTATTATATTATCAGTTAAATACCAGATATAAGTTATATTAGCTATATTACTTTCTTCAAAAGACTAGTAGAAAGTCCATATCATATCAATGTTTTAGCAATGTGCAAATAGTTGTAGTACAAATAGTATGGGAAGATAAATAGACATATTGGTTGTATTTACAAGCTGCATCCCTGTCTCACCCCATAGCCCTTTGTAAATAAATCTGTGTGTTTATTGCCAATTTTAAATGCACACTTTTGTTTGTGTACATGGATTTTATAATGTCAAATGTTTTTGCCCGAACGCCGCTTTCCATCAATTTGTATAGCAGAATATTTTGCCAGTACTGCTGTGGAACATCCAGGTGCACTTTTGCAGACTTCAGACGTGCAGCAATGTTTTTTTGGACAGCAGTGGCTTCTTCTGTAGTGTCCTCCCATGAACACCATTCTTGTTTAGTGTTTTATGTAATAGAGATGTTAGCATGTTCCAGAGATTTCTGTAAATCTTTAGCTGACACTCTAGGATTCTTCTTAACCTCATTGAGCATTCTGCGCTGTGCTCTCTCTAGGGAGAATACCAACAGTGCTGAACTTTCTCCATTTATAGACAATTTGTCTAACCGTGGACTGATGAACATCAAGACTTTTAGAGATACTTTTGTAACCCTTTCTAGCTTTATGCAAGTCAACCATTCTTAATCTTAGGTCTTCTGAGATCTCTTGTTTCAGGCATGGTTCACTTTAGGCAATGCTTCTTGAGAATAGCAAACTCAAATTTTGTGAGTGTTTTTTATAGGGCACGGCAGCTCTAACCAACATCTCCAATCTTGTCTCATTGATTGGACTCCAGGTTAGCTGACTCCTGACTCCAATTAGCTTTTGGAGAAGTCATTAGCCTAGGGGTTCACATACTGTACTTTTCTAACCTACACTGTGAATGTTTTAAATGATGTATTCAATATAGACAAGAAAAATACAATCATTTGTGTGTTATTAGTTTAAGCACACTGTTTGTCTATTGTTGTGACTTTGATGAAGATGAGATCAAATTGTATGACTAATATATGCAGAAATACAAGGGTTCACATACTTTTTCTTGCTACTGTATGTTTTTCCTGTTTGCTCTTTGTTATTGAGAAGAAAATATGTACTTTATCCATACATCTCCGTTTCGGATAGATAGCTCTTTGTGTGTTCCAATTTTCCTAGAAGGGGTTTGATTCTATGGATTCTTGAATTACATTGAGCTGATTTCTGAGGGTATTTCTGTATTGTTTTAGTGTTTCACCATAGTTAAGGTGTAGGCTCAGGTTTTCTGGGTCTCTGTGTTTTTGGTTGGACAGGTTCCTTAATTCCTTTTCTCAGGGTTTTGCATTCTTAATCAAACTATTTGCGATTGTTGTTCATTTTCTTAGCTTCTCTGCTTGACAGAGGCTGAAAGGTAAAATATACTGTTTAGGTTTTCTACGGACAAGTTTACACCTTCACTATTACAGTGAAACATTTTGTCCAGGAAGTTGTCTGAAAGGGGTTGAATTTGTTGTTGCCTAATTGTTTTTTGGTAGGTTTCTACACTACTTTCCTTCCATCTATTGCATTTCTTACTATTATGCAGTTCCTTTGGCTTTGATGCCACGTGATTGAGTATTTCTCTCTTCAAATAAAGTGTGATTTTGCTGTGATCGGATAGGGATGTCAGTGAGCTGACTGAACGCTTTGAGACTCTGGGTTGAGGTCTGTGATAAACTAAGGGATGACCTGTAGGTGTACCTACCATAGGAGTCTGCTTGAAGCCTACCATTGACTATGTACAGACCCAGCGGGCGACGGAGCTGCAAGAGCTGTGACCCATTTTTGTAGGTTGTTTTGTCATAGTTGTGTCTAGGGAGGCGTATTGGGGAGGGAATGCGGTCACCTCCAGGTAGGTGTTCTCTCTCCCTCTTTCTCGTGGCCCCTCTCCATTGTTGGGGCGGCAGGTAGCCTAGTGGTTAGAGCGTTGGACTAGTAACCGAAAGGTTGCAAGGTCGGATCCCTGAGCTGACAAGGTAAAAATCTGTCATTCTGCCCCTGAACAAGGCAGTTAACCCACTGTTCCTAGGCCGTCTTTGAAAATAATAATTTGTTCTTAACTGACTTGCCTAGTTAAATAAAGGTTAAATAAAAAAATGTATTGTCTCTCTCCTTCTTTAGCTCTCTCCGTCTTTAGCTAATCACATTTACAGCCTTCCTCTGAAAACACTGGACAATGGTGATTTTCCAACAAGACTGGTGTTACTTTTAAGGGCTGGTATGTGAGCAACACTTGTAATTGGTAGATAGTGCCAAGTCAACTGTGCCAAGTGTTCTCCGAAACTGAGTAGTCAAGGATAGGTGGAGAAATAATGTAGAATCAGTGACCAATATCTATTGCAAGAGTGATCTTTTATGAGCTTGATGTTCTTTCCCTAGAAGACACTCTAGGAATCAATCAAGAGATACAATTGTTTGTAATGGTCACATGCTGTGGTAGAAGTGTTGTAAATTCGTTTTTTTTCTGTGTCAGTCTCTATTTTCTTCCGTCCTTTGTTTTAAATCTTGTTTTTAATACTTGTTCCTGCCAAAACCAGCATCTGGACCTAGACTCACTGCTGTGCACAGTGTATCTCTTAACGTTTTGCACCTGTTATAACCCACCCCCCTACCTCCCTCTCTCCTCCAGGTCAATAACCCCCATGAGTGGCTGCAGGTGGACTTGCTGGTTATGAAACGCATCACAGGGGTTGTGACTCAGGGGGCGTGGTCTATTCTGACTCAAATGATGGTGACAGAGTTCTCCGTAACCATTAGCGATGAAGGTCACTCCTGGTCCAACGTGGTTGACGAGGAATCGCAAAGAGAGAAGGTATCACACATCTCATTATCTTCAGATTTATCCCAGGCTACGTTTCAGTACACACACCTTCCTTAGCAGGCAGGATCAAATGTGATCTGAAACCTCAGAGAAGTTAAGATTATTAAAGGCAAAATGCTACCAGACAGATTTACAAAACCTGATGTTGTAAAGAGTGACAAAGCTGTAACATGTTTAACTTTGAGTTTCCGAACTGTGATTTATGCGAGCCAGCTCTGTTTGACTCTGGCTCCTCCTTCCTCCCAGATGTTCTTGGGGAACAGTGAGCCAGATGAGGAGATGCTGAACCTCTTTGATCCTCCTCTGTTTGCCCGCTTCATACGGATCCACCCCAGAGGCTGGGTCAACGACATAGCCCTGCGCTTGGAGTTCGTGGGCTGTGACACCCAGCAGCGTCTCTGAGAAACAGAGCAGGGGACCCCACTGTGCAGCTCCACACTCAGGCCCACCTCATCGTCATCTCTTCCCTAGAGAATATTTAATGAGCATATCAGTGATGTAATGATCATGAAATAGTCATGTCATTGATGGATGAACAGAGTAAGGGAATCTAGGTAAAAAGTTTGTTTAGCTAGGTTCACGGTCATATATGATATTATTTATGATATACTGTTGTAACTGTCTATTGATGAGCTTCAGCTGAGAACAGTTTGTTCGTCTCATTTACAATGTATACTGCTACTAACACTATGACTTCTGTCATTCCAGCTGTGATCAACCACATGTAAATAGTACAATATAATTATTATTTTCTGTCTGGATGGATGTATGCACAGTATACTATATAGTACTGTACATGCAATATATCATATGCACTGAGGGGAGAGGGATTGAGTTTATATTGTTAAATAAAGAGGTCACTGTTGCCTGGTTTCAGAGGTCAGTGTTGCGACACGCACGCACGCACACACACATCCATCCATTCTCCCATTATTTTTCTTCCTGTCCTGTTCACCATCTCTATGACAGCAAACAGTTCTCTATTTGTTTTTGTTTAGTTCCTTTGCTCCAGCCCAGGGGGATACTGGCAGTGGCTCTGTGTTTCTCTATGATTAGGGAGGGTGTTTTCACCTTCCTTTACTTCATTCCCGTCTCTCCAGACTGTTATTCAGTCTTATCCACTTGTCACAGTCTCTCAAGCCATTTGGCAAGAGTGATTGATATGGCCATTGTTCCACTCGTAAAGAAAATGAAGAGTAGCGATATAAAGATGACAATAAGGTTCTTCAGAAATCTCTAATCTATACTGAACAAAAATATAAACGCAAGATGGAAAGTGTTGGTCCCATAATCCATGAGCTGAAATAAGATCCTAGAAATGTTCCATACGCGCACAATTTTATTTCTTTCAAATGTTGTACTCAAAATTAGTTTACATCCCTGTTAGTGAGCATTTCCCCTCTTCCAAGATAATCCATCCGACAGGTGTGGCATATCAAGAAGCTAATTAAACAGCATTATCATTAAAGGTACACCTTGTTCTGGGAACAATAAAAGACCACTCTAAAATGTGCAGTTTTGTCACACAATGCCACATATCTTAAGTTTTTAGGGAGTGTAGGAATGTCCACCAGAGCTGTTGTCAGAGAATTGAATGATAATTTATCTACCATAAACCGCCTCCAATGTAATTTTAGAGAATTTTACAGTATGTCCAACCGGCTTCACAACCGCAGACCACTTGTAACCACACCAGCCCAGGACCTCCACATTCGTCTGAGACCAGCCACCCAGACAGCTGATGAAACTGTGGGTTTGCACAACCAAAGGTTTTCTGCACAAACTATCAGAAACCATCTCAGGGAAGCTCATCTGTGTGCTCATCGTCATCACCAGGGTCTTGACGTGACTGCAGTTCGGCATCATAACGGACTTCAGTGGACAAATGCTCACCTTCCATGGCCACTGGAGAAGTGTGCTCTTCACGGATGAATCCCGGTTTCAACTGTACCGGGCAGATGGCAGACAGCGTGTATGGTGTCGTGTGGGCGAGCGGTTTGTGGATGTCAACATTGTGAACAGAGTGCACCATGGTGGTGGGCGGTAAGGGTATGGGCAGGCATAAACTACCGACAACAAACACAATTGCATTTTAACGATGGCAATTTGAATGCAGAGATACCGTGAAGAGATCCATTGTTGTGCCATTCATCCGCTGCCATCACCACGTTTCAACATGTCCAAAAGGATCTGTACACAATTCCTGGAAGCTGAAAATGTCCCAGTTCTTCCATGGCCTGTATACTCACCAGACATGTCATCCATTGAGCATGTTTGGGATGCTCTGGATTGATGTTATTACAGCATGTTCCAGTTCCCACCAATATCCAGCAACGTTGCACAGCAATTGAAGAGGAGTGGGACAACATTCCACAGGACAACAATCAACAGCCTGATCAACTCTATGAGAAGATGTGTCACGCTGCATGAGACAAATGGTCACCCCAGATACTGACTGGTTTTCTGATCCACGACCCTACCTTCTTTTTAAGGTGTCTGTGACCATCAGCTTATCTGTATTCCCAGTCAAGTGAAATCCATTGATCAGGGCCTAATTAATTCATTTAAATTAACTGATTTTCTTATATGAACTGTAGCTCAGTAAAATCTTAGAAATTGTTGCGTTTATATATTTGTTCAGTGTAGTAGAAAACAGGGAGAGAAATACAGCAGTGTGAGAGAGGAAGATGTAGAGAAAGAGAGAGACCGCAGTGTGTCTGAGAAAGGGAGAACCGTGAGCAGTGTGTTTGTGGACACTGGGCACATAAATCCTCTCGTTATCAACGCCTCACTGAGGAAGTTGACCACAAAGCCGTGTTGTTTGGTTTGGATGGTGAGAACAGACAGACAACACTGCTGGACAAATGTTGGCAAAAACATACCACTGGCCACAAACTGGTTTAATTAACATGGTTTCCACGTCCTTTCAACCCCAAAAATATAATGTGATGACGTTGAATCAACGTGGAAAACTGATTGGATTTGAACGTAACGGCATTTCCTATTTTTTCACCTCACTTTGAACCTAAATCCAATGACATGGTGACATTTTTTGTTGATTTCACATAGAATTATTGTTCCTTGACAAGTCAACCAAATATAAATCAAAACTAGACGTTGAGCTGACGTCTGTGCCTGGTGGGATAACAGACAGACAGTAGCACAACATGTCACACTTTATCCCTGACCAAACAATAACAGAACACAATCCCTATCACAATGGGAACAATGGGTTTTTGCTCCAATAAAACCTTAATAGGTCTTAATCATACTAACGTCCTGTCCAGGGGGTGTACTTGTACATCAAGCTTCCTCATGCTACAGCAACAGGACATAGGCCCTAACTTGCCCGTATGGGCCGTTGTGGTTCAGACAAGGCTTAATTACTTTACTTAGTCATGTAAGTAATGATGACTGTTATTACTTGGCAAACCCTCCTTCCTATGGGTGTGTAAGTTAGTTTGTAACAACAATATAGATCATGTGACACCATCAAAGGAGCTCCAGGTCCTCTAGTGTCAGATTGGTATGAGAGAAGTTTCAGAATAGGAAGGAAATAAGTAGGTGTGACTCATACCACTGGGGACTACTATGGCCACACTCTTATCATTTCTCTTACATCTCTTCCTCCTGGAACCACAGACCCCATGTCCACACAACAATAACTCTAAGGACCCTGAAGCGCACACACAAGTTACTACTTTTGGTAATTTAAGTATTTACAGATGGTCTTTATGGTAAAGGAAGTAATGGGATTTCCACGTAACTGATTATTCTGTGTAGTCTGGTAGTAGTTTCCACAGTATGTAAAATGAGCCAAATCCCTGAAGGTAGATTTCACAATGTGGCAAAAAATGTATGGTTATGCAATGAGATGGTTCAGTTGATCTGTGTGTGGTAATACTGTACTAAGGCATAGTGGGTTTTTATGTTATTTATCCATGCTCCATTACATAGTGAACATGACATGTGTCAAGTTTAGCCGTTTTTGTGTTCAGTAGGACTACTGTGTTCTGAAGCGGAGACGGCTCCCTCATCTGGAGACGCTGTGCTGGTGCATCAGTTAGCTACTGCTGGGTCCCTACTGGCCAACCAACCTATTCTTCCAACAAGAGCCATCTATACTGAACAAAAATATAAACGCAACATGTAAAAATTGTTGGTCCCATGTTTTATGAGCTGAAATAAAAGATCCCAGAAATGTTCCTTACTCACAAAAAGCTATTTTTTTTCAAATAAATTTTGTGCACAAATTTGTTTTACATCCCTGTTAGTGAGCATTTCTCATTTGCCAAGATAATCCATCCACCTGACAGGTATGGCATATCAAGAAACTGATTAAACAGCATGATCATTACACAGGTGCACCTTGTGCGGTGGACAATAAAAGGCCACCAAAATGTGCAGTTTTGTCAAACAACACAAAGTTTTGAGCCAGAGTGCAATTGGCATGATGACTGCAGGAATGTCCACCAGTGCTGTTGCCAGACAATTTGATGTTCAATTATCTACCATAAACCACCTCCAAAGTCATTTTAAAAAGTACAACCGGCCTCACAACTGCAGACCGTTTACACGTGGTCTGCAGTTGTGAGGCCGGTTGTACTTTTTAAAACCCCACCAGCGCAGGACCTCCACATCATGCTTCTTCACATGTGGGATCGTCAGAGACCAGCCACCCAGAAAGGAGTATTTCTGAATGTAATAAAGCCCTTTTGTGGGGAAAAACTCATTCTGATTGGCTCCCCAGTGGGTGGGCCTATGCCCTCCCAGGCCCACCCATGGCTGCACCCCTGCCCAGGCATGTGAAATCCATAGATTAGGGCCTAATTAATTTATTTCAATTGACTGATTTCCTTATATGAACTGTAACTCAGTACATTCATTGAAATTGCATTTATATTTTTGTTCTGTGTAATATATATATATATATAACCCCATTCACACACACAGGAGAAAGCAACAGAAAGTCATAAAAAAACATTTGTGCAGCATTTTGGCAACAACCCCGGTGTCTATTCACACAGTCCCCTGCTCCCCACCACTGTTCTACTTAAAACCCATTCACTCAAGCTATTCATCCATCTATCCATCCCAGTACAGGCCAGGCTCAGACCTGCTTTGCCTGATTGTAAGCCACCAGAGATGGGTGCAGCAGGGTAGTACAACATGCCTGGCTGCCGGTAGTTCTAAGAACTGAACAGAATTCTGGTGGTTCTTTTCTGGGGCATTCAATGGAACGTGCTCGCTAACTCATGTTTGATTGGCCGATTGGCTGCTGAGTGAGTAAAGTGGGTCAAATGGGAGAGCAGAGGGAGAGAACATTGCAATCCAAATGTCACCCTACTCCCTATATAGGGCACCCTATGGGTCCTGGTCAAAAGTAGTGCACTATAAAGGAATAGGGTGCCATTTGGGCCATACACAACAGCTTGACGCCTGGCTGCACTGAGCCGTGTTCATATGGAAATATATGGCAATCAGGGGTCGGATAACATAGGCATAATTTCATTTCCCGAGTCATACTGAGAACGAGCTAAAACAACATCACATAACACATTTATGGTAATAGCTACTGTGAATATGGCAGTTAGTCCCAGGGCTGGCATATACACTGTTTCCCAGATAGTCACAGGGCTGGCATATACACTGTTTCCCAGTTAGTCACAGGGCTGGCATATACACTGTTTCCCAGATAGTCACAGGGCTGGCATATACACTGTTTCCCAGTTAGTCACAGGGCTGGCATATACACTGTTTCCCAGATAGTCACAGGGCTGGCATATACACTGTTTCCCAGTTAGTCCCAGGGCTGGCATATACACTGTTTCCCAGTTAGTCAGAGCGAACGCAATATCACATCCTTTATGCCGACACGGCAGTTAGTCAAAGCGAACGCAATATCACATCCTTTATGCCGACACGGCAATTAGTCAGAGCGAACGCAATATCACATCCTTTATGCCGACACGGCAGTTAGTCAGAGCGAACGCAATATCACATCCTTTATGCCGACACGGCAATTAGTCAGAGCGAACGCAATATCACATACTTTATGCCAACACCGCAATTAGTCAGGGGGTGGCTAAAATACACCATGATGCTCAGCCTCAGTGAATTTCGCAATGAGTCCCACACACATACACACGTGTAACAGGCAGTATGTTATATCCAGAGGCATACAGTATAATGCAGTGGATGGCTTTACTCAGCTGGCCAAAGAAAACTCATGCAGTTCTCATCATATTAAACATTTATTGTTGGTTTAATACAAAACAATAACAAATTGTGTTTTACTACAGATCCAAAATAACTTCACCAAAAAAAATTACGTTTATCTAGCAGCATAAGTCTTAATTTCAAACCTTGTGATTCCTATTGTTATAACATTTCTTGAAAAAATACAACTAAAAATATATATCTGAAAGTTGAGGTTCAGGAACAGATTGCTGACAGTTGGTAGAGAATCTGAGGTGAGAGTTGTGATGGAAATTTAGGCAGAAACATGTGCAAAAGATAACAGAGGGAGAGATTAGTTAAAAGATTAAACAAGAGCAGAAGTCAGGGTGATGTACAGTCTACGGGTGATACAGTCAGAGTGATGTACAGTCTACAGGTGATACAGTCAGAGTGATGTACAGTCTACAGGTGATACAGTCAGAGTGATGTACAGTCTACAGGTGATACAGTCAGGGTGATGTACAGTCTACAGGTGATACAGTCAGGGTGATGTACAGTCTACAGGTGATACAGTCAGGGTGATGTACAGTCTACAGGTGATACAGTCAGGGTGATGTAGTCTACAGGTGATACAGTCAGAGTGAGGTACAGTCTACAGGTGATAAAGTCAGAGTGATGTACAGTCTACAGGTGATACAGTCAGAGTGATGTACAGTCTACAGGTGATACAGTCAGGGTGATGTACAGTCTACAGGTGATACAGTCAGAGTGATGTACAGTCTACGGGTGATACAGTCAGGGTGATGTACAGTCTACAGGTGATACAGTCAGAGTGATGTACAGTCTACAGGTGATACAGTCAGAGTGATGTACAGTCTACAGGTGATACAGTCAGGGTGATGTACAGTCTACAGGTGATACAGTCAGGGTGATGTACAGTCTACAGGTGATACAGTCAGGGTGATGTAGTCTACAGGTGATACAGTCGAGTGATGTACAGTCTACAGGTGATACAGTCAGAGTGATGTACAGTCTACAGGTGATACAGTCAGGGTGATGTAGTCTACAGGTGATACAGTCAGGGTGATGTACAGTCTACAGGTGATACAGTCAGGGTGATGTACAGTCTACAGGTGATACAGTCAGGGTGATGTAGTCTACAGGTGATACAGTCAGGGGGATGTACAGTCTACAGGTGATACAGTCAGGGTGATGTACAGTCTACAGGTGATACAGTCAGGGTGATGTACAGTCTACAGGTGATACAGTCAGGGTGATGTAGCCTACAGGTGATACAGTCAGGGTGATGTAGCCTACAGGTGATACAGTCAGGGTGATGTACAGTCTACAGGTGATACAGTCAGGGTGATGTAGTCTACGGGTGATACAGTCAGGGTGATGTACAGCCTACAGGTGATACAGTCAGAGTGATGTACAGTCTACAGGTGATACAGTCAGGGTGATGTAGTCTACAGGTGATACAGTCAGAGTGATGTAGTCTACGGGTGATACAGTCAGGGTGATGTAGTCTACAGGTGATACAGTCAGAGTGATGTACAGTCTACAGGTGATACAGTCAAGAGTGATGTAGTCTACGGGTGATACAGTCAGGGTGATGTAGTCTACAGGTGATACAGTCAGAGTGATGTACAGTCTACAGGTGATACAGTCAGAGTGATGTACAGTCTACAGGTGATACAGTCAGAGTGATGTACAGTCTACAGGTGATACAGTCAGGGGGATGTAGTCTACAGGTGATCCAGTCAGGGTGATGTAGTCTACAGGTGATACAGTCAGAGTGATGTACAGTCTACAGGTGATACAGTCAGAGTGATGTACAGTCTACAGGTGATACAGTCAGAGTGATGTACAGTCTACAGGTGATACAGTCAGAGTGATGTACAGTCTACAGGTGATACAGTCAGGGTGATGTAGTCTACAGGTGATACAGTCAGGGTGATGTAGTCTACAGGTGATACAGTCAGAGTGATGTACAGTCTACAGGTGATACAGTCAGAGTGATGTACAGTCTACAGGTGATACAGTCAGAGTGATGTACAGTCTACAGGTAATACAGTCAGGGTGATGTAGTCTACAGGTGATACAGTCAGAGTTATGTACAGTCTACAGGTGATACAGTCAGGGTGATGTACAGTCTACAGGTGATACAGTCAGGGTGGTGTACAGTCTACAGGTGATACAGTCAGAGTGATGTACAGTCTACAGGTGATACAGTCAGGGTGATGTAGTCTACAGGTGATACAGTCAGAGTGATGTACAGTCTACAGGTGATACAGTCAAAGTGATGTAGTCTACGGGTGATACAGTCAGGGTGATGTAGTCTACAGGTGATACAGTCAGAGTGATGTACAGTCTACAGGTGATACAGTCAGAGTGATGTACAGTCTACAGGTGATACAGTCAGAGTGATGTACAGTCTACAGGTGATACAGTCAGGCTGATGTAGTCTACGGGTGATACAGTCAGAGGGATGTCCAGTCTACAGGTGATACAGTCAGAGTGATGTACAGTCTACAGGTGATACAGTCAGGCTGATGTAGTCTACGGGTGATACAGTCAGAGGGATGTCCAGTCTACAGGGGATACAGTCAGGGTGATGTAGTCTACAGGTGATATAGTCAGGGTGATGTACAGTCTACAGGTGATACAGTCAGGGGGATGTAGTCTACGGGTGATACAGTCAGGGGGATGTACAGCCTACAGGTGATACAGTCAGGGTGATGTAGTCTACAGGTGATACAGTCAGGGTGATGTACAGTCTACAGGTGATACAGTCAGGGTGATGTAGTCTACAGGTGATACAGTCAGGGTGATGTAGTCTACAGGTGATACAGTCAGGGGGATGTAGTCTATGGGTGATACAGCCAGGGTGATGTACAGTCTACGGGTGATGCAGTCTACGGGTGATACAGCCAGGGTGATGTACAGTCTACGGGTGATGCAGTCTACGGGTGATACAGCC
Source organism: Oncorhynchus mykiss (assembly GCF_013265735.2). Classification (NCBI taxonomy): domain Eukaryota; kingdom Metazoa; phylum Chordata; class Actinopteri; order Salmoniformes; family Salmonidae; genus Oncorhynchus; species Oncorhynchus mykiss. The sequence continues at coordinate 27,535,806 of NC_048578.1, read as the reverse complement.
AGGGTGATGTACAGTTGAAGTTGGAAGTTTACATACACTTAGGTTGGAGTCATTAAAACTCGTTTTTCAACCACTCCATACATTTCTTGCTAACAAACTATTGTTTTGGCAAGTCGGTTAGAGATTAACGTACTTTGGTGTGAAAAGATCAATCCCAGAACAACCTTGTGAAGATGCTTGAGGAAACAGGTACAAAAGTATCTATATCCACAGTAAAACAAGTCCTATATCGACATAACCTGAAAGGCCGCTCAGCAAGGAAGAAGCCACTGCTCCAAAACCGCCATAAAAAAAGCCAGACTACGGTTTGCAACTACACATGGGGACAAAGATCATACTTTTTGGAGAAATGTCCTCTGGTCTGATAAAACAAAAATAGAACTGTTTGGCCATAATGACCATCGTTATGTTTGGAGAAAAAAGGGGGACGCTTGCAAGCCGAAGAACACCATCCCAACTGTGAAGCACGGGGGTGGCAGCATCATGTTGTGGGGGTGCTTTGCTGCAGGAGGGACTGGTGTACTTCACAAAATATATGGCATCATGAGGCAGGAAAACTATGTGGATATATTGAAGCAACATCTCAAGACATCAGTCGGGAAGTTAAAGCTTGGTCGCAAATGGGTTTTCCAAATGGACAATGACCCCAAGCATACTTCCCAAGTTGTGGCAAAATGTCTTAAGGACAACAAAGTCAAGGTATTTGAGTGGCCATCACAAAGGCCTGACCTCAATCCCATAGAAAATGTGTGGGCAGAACTGAAAAAGCATGTGTGAGCAAGGAGGCCTACAAACCTGACTCAGTTACACCAGCTCTGTCAGGAGGAATGGGCCTTGTGGAAGGCTACCCAAAAAGTTTGACCCAAGTGAAACAATTTAAAGGCAATGCTACCAAATACTAATTGAGTGCATGTAAACTTCTGTCCCACTGGGAATGTGATGAAAGAAATTAAAGCTGAAATAAATAATTCTCGCTACTATTATTCTGACATTTCACATTCTCAAAATAAATGGTGATCCTAACTGACCTAAGACAGGGAATTTTTACTAGGATTAAATGTCAGGAATTGTGAAAAACTGAGTTTAAATGTATTTGGCCAAGGTGTATGTAAACTTCCGACTTCAACTGTACAGGTGATGCAGCTAGGGTGATGCTCATTCTAAGGGTGATACAGTCAGAGTGATGTACAGTCTACAGGTGATACAATCAGGGTGATGTACAGTCTATGGGTGATACAGTCAGGGTGATGTGCAGTCTACAGGTGATACAATCAGGGTGATGTACAGTCTATGGGTGATACAGTCAGGGTGATGTGCAGTCTACACGTGATACAGTCAGGGTGATGACCAGTCTACGAGCGATACAGTCAGGGTGGTGTACAGTCTATGGGTGATACAGCAAAAGCTATAGAAGAAGAGACTGTAGGTTGGGTAGATAAGTGGGGTCAGAAGTATAAAGACAAGGGATACGTCCAAAATGGCACCCTATTCCCTATATAGTGTGTATAAAAAAAATACCAAGGTCTATAGGGCTCTGGTCAAATGTAGTCTGCTATATAGGGAATAGGGCTCCATTTGGGACAGACACATGGTGTACACCAGCCCAATGATGTAATAAAAAGAGGACTGCATCTGACCTTATCTGACAGCCCTGTCTAACACACACTGGGCTGGATTGGACAAAAAAATGACATCTTGACAAAGGAAAATGGAAGAAAACTCCCAAAAGATCACTCGGGTTCAGAATGCTATGGCTGCTATAGGGTGAGATACAATTAGAATATCAACAATATTAGGAAACATAAATTAAAAAACGTAGTTATTGAAGCTGTGTAAATGTGTAGATTGATAATGAGATTCTACTCTCATAGTGTACATGTAAGCCTATGTGACCCTATCTGTGACCGTTCCTTGAACTGGTACAATCTGCACTAGTGCCCACTCAGAAAACACTGTCCCCGCTGGGCCACCAAGGCTGCAGAGACAACAGGACTTTGAATAGCCAAACATTGGTTAAGCAAACAACACCATGAAGGCTACATGTTTCACTGTCAGTCATTAACCACTCCTGTCCAAATGTGTTTCTATCTCAGTAGTTAAAAATCAAATATCTCAATACCCCATCTCATCAAAACACAAACAGAACAATGACACGTGCCAAACTAAACAAGAGAATGATCAAAAGTACATCTTGTAGTGTTTGCTTACAACGAGCAAACAGAACAGTTTACTCTGCATCTCTACAGTATAAGGATGCTTGGTGAGACAGGAGCCTGGTAGACCAGACTGAATGCTGCACTCACAATGGTTGAATCTGGTTTAACCAGGCTAGAGCCAGCAAGCTCTCTGACCAACTATAGGAGAACGATCAAAATGAATTATCAAAAAGTACATTTTGTATTACAGCTTGCTTGATCAAACAAGGTTTCCTCTTTCCATCTATAGCCTAAGGATGATAATGCATGGTGAGCTAGCGGGCTCTCAGAACAGCTGTAGGAGATATAGGAGCAGGATGGAGGTGAGATCAACAGAAGAGAGAAGAGATGGAGGAACTTAATGAGGTAACAGTCAGAGTAGTCCACTCAGTCTGCAGCCTTAAAGGAGGCAAGGACCATAATGATCATATCTATATTATATGGCAGGGACTGAACTGTCAGAGGGAATGTCATTTAGAGCAGCAGGAAGGAAAAATTAAGAGTTTAAAAAGTATGGATCACAGCCAAATGTGGGAGAGGGAAGGCACACACACATAGACACACACACAGTGAACGCACAGACAGACACACACACACACACACAGGTGGAGTGAAGCATTGTAGTTTGAGAACAGGGTTTTTGGCAGTATGTTCAGCTCCGTGGCGCTGAAGCTAACAGCTGTAGTAAAATAAAATAGCAACCTTTTCATTTCACTTGGAAGTATGATGTCATGATTTGAAGAATGCCAACATATTTAACTAGATTACTGAGGTATTGACGTCTTTGTCCTCTCTCGGTTTCCCTCTCTGTCCTCCATTAGGCCTAGACTGTGTCCCAAATGGCATTCTACTCCCTTAATAGTGCAGTACTTTTGACCAGTGACCATAGAGCACTATATAGGGGAAAGGGTGCCATTTGGGACACGCCTATTCAACCATTCTGTCATGCGGAAAATGTAATCTCAAGGAGGTAAGTGGTCCGTTTAACATTTAAAAAACATAACATCAACTGCAATTTAATGAATTTCTCTACTAGAGTGAGAATCTCCATGAGGCAGTATCTGGTTATTACCGTGACGACGTATGAACCCAACAAACAGTATGCTGTCATCTGAAGATAGGAAGCAGCAAACTCATCAACAAAGATGTTTGAGGGCCTCCTGGGTGGCGCAGTGGTTAAGGGCGCTGTACTGCAGCGCCAGCTGTGCCATCAGAGTCCCTGGGTTCGCGCCCAGGCTCTGTCGTAACCGGCCGCGACCGGGACGCACAATTGGCCTAGCGTCGCCCGGGTTAGGGAGGGCTTTGTCGGTAGGGATGTCCTTGTCTCATCGCACTCCTGTGGCAGGCCGGGCGCAGTGCGCGCTAACCAAGGTTGCCAGGTGCACGGTGTAGCCTCTGACACATTGGGTTGGATGCGCGCTGTGTTAATGAAGCAGTGTGGCTGGTTGGGTTGTGTATCGGAGGACGCATGACATTCAACCTTCGTCTCTCCCGAGCCCGTACGGGAGTTGTAGCAATGAGACAAGATAGTGACCATTTGGGACACCATGAAAAAGGGGTCAAAAAATATATTTTTTTAAATAAAAAAAAAACAAAGATGTTTGATGTGGCTGAAAAAAGGATATAGCCAATATGCCCAATGCCCTAACTAACACACACACACAGCAAAAACGATGGCCTTTCAATTCAAAATTAAGCAAAAGGTTTTGATTGTTCCCAAAAAATCTGGCAGACTAAAGGTTATTTTTCGAGATCTATGGCTCAATTCTTGACTGACAATGGGGAGAATCCTAACTTTCATTTATTAAGTAAAACTTTCACTTAAGTAGAATTTTCACATAGTCATACATTGACGTCAATGGGAGTCTCAAAGTGGAAGTCAGGATTCACCCCCATCTGAATAACAAGATCACAATGCCATTGTAAGAAACAGACAGTAAAAACGAATGAAAAACAGTAGAAACTTTAAACAATAAAAACAAATCTGCAGAGTAAATACAAATTTGGCAAAACATCTCAGAGAGGTGTATTTAGTTTCAATTCAAATTTGATTGACTTAAAGTCTTAGAAATATAACTGTTAAAAAAATAGATTTAAGACTACAAAGTGTGAAGCCGGTAAATGATCTGTTCTGTCTGTTCTGGCGCTCTCCATCTGTAGCTCCATCGTGGCACGGTTACATATGGAAAAACTGCATAAGTACGTATGTGGTTGAGGTGACTGTTTTAGTGGCTTTTCCAAGGGGGAATCACCATGGAGACCTATCGTATAATACACAACTGAAACAGATATGTGTTCTTCCTTGGTCTATCATAAACAAAATAAACTGAGACTTGTGAAATGTAACTGCAATAAGTCGTCATAATAACTGAAATCTTTCCTATGTCCTATATTATGCCCTAGACCTATCTAATGAAACACCTAGAGACAGAAGGAACATATGAAATAAAGTGTGAGATGCTTGTGGTCTAGACAGAGTAGAACAAAGTACTCCATTCAATTACTCTACTACTATTTATCTTTCTGAATAATCTGTCATTTAAAAACCTACTGAAGCATATTAAATAATTGACATACTCTGACTCCAGACGCTATAGGATTTAAAAAATGATTTCTTCCTGGTGCCCGGCTCTGAATGGTACACACCTATTGTGTGCATTCCCATTTTAGATGAGCTTAAAGCCACAGGGAAAGAGAACACTGTTTTGGATTGTGTGACGCCCAGATCCTATGATAATGCCAATTGTCTCTTCGTTCAAGGTTGGTCAGCGATGTGTTCCTACTTTGCTTCAAAGGGGCAAAATACCTTCTTCCTTAGACCACAGGGATCCATATAAGGAACTAATGGCATTCAGAGAGGAGGGGGCTTCCTATAGACAGGAGGAGGGTTCCTATAGAAACTGTGCCAGAGGTTGAGAGGTACATCAGCAGGTAGTCCGTGGTTAGGGGCCAGGGGTCAGGGACCGGGGGAAGGGAGGAGGTGCAGGGACGGTCAGATCTCAGGTGCTGGTGAATAGAATTCCTGAGAGAAGGAAGAAGGACAACATTAGAAGATGACCATAATTTCAATCTAGGATCTTTGTGTGTATGTGTGTGTGTGTTTGTGTGTGTGTGTGTGTTTATGCATGCCTATGTACACACACACACACACACACACACACACACACACACACACACACCTCCCTTCTCATACCTTAGTGTAGTGCTACTCAAATGTGTGTCTCCACGTCGGTGTATCCAGGCAGCATTTCTCCGTTAGAGCAGCCCTTGGGGCCTCCTGCCGGGGGCAGCATGTGATCTGTGCTGGGGTCCTCCGGCCCCCCACCCTGGCCCTCAAGGGCTCTCTGCTGCCGTCGGTGTATCAGGGGCACAAAGAACAGCACCATGCCCCCCACGATGGGAGGGCCCCCTGCCAGGTAGAAGGCCACATTGTAATCACCACAGTAGTCATGCAGGAGTCCTGGGGGACAAGGGAGGGAGAGGTTTCAGATGTAGTGTATGGAACCACTACTCGTTATTCAAGAGAGAATCACGGAGCGAATCAATTGTATTTCCTTGATTCCTTGTGTCCACTCTCAATACATCTTTCTCAAAATTCATTGGTGGAGAAGATCTGAGGGAGGCGCTTTAGATCTTTAGCTCCAATGTACCATGAGATTCACCCACTATCTTGGTGATTCAAGTTGTTTTACCTGTTTGTCTTTTCTTCTTCCAGGAACTAGCTCAGAACTAATAATTAGCGGTCATAAACATCTCTAAGAAGATAAGTCATGGTTTATTAGTCTCGAGGGCTGTCAGATGGCATCATCAGCATCTCTAATAAGTGTGAGAGGTTGTTCAAGTCGGTTTAGTGGTTTGCCTGTTCTTCCAAGAAACAATACAGTGCAGTCCTAAATGTTGCTCTGTATCTGTGAAGAGTGAATGTGGACTAAGAAGTTCCAGTCAGACGCTTTATTATTATAGGGTAACCATAGAAACCAGTACCACTAGATTGGGGAACATTTTGTAAAAGAAAACCCTCAGTAAAGTGTATCTAATGTGTGTCCAGGGTGATGGGCAACACTGGCCAAAATACTCAGTAAGGAGCTAGCTAAGTGGCCCTGCCATAAACAAGAGCTGGAAACGAGATAGATAACTCATCCAACATCTGGCACTAAGCAGAGAGAGAGATTCAGCCAGGCCTCACAGGACGTAATGTCAATACAGAACACTGAGGCTCTGAGAAGGAGGACGAGCCGGGAGACAGACCTGGGTTCAAATATTATAAAAAATCTTTCAAATACTTTATCCGTGCTTGATTGAGCTTGCTTGGCGTGATTTAACCAAAGGAATAGTTCACTAAAGTGCAGCATGCAAACTCCGCACATCTGTCACTCAGGGCAGACTCAAGCAAAGCTCAAAAGTATTTTTTATTTTTTTATCGAATACTATTCGAACCCAGGTCTGTAGGGAGGCGAGCAGACAGACTTATGTCCAGTCTGGGTGCTCCTGCTGTAGGCTGATGGGGCAGGATTCCTCCTCCTCACTGTGACCTCTGGAGTGTATTCAGCCAGAGGAAACTATTCTCAATGTTGCACATAGAAATATAATGTATGAAATGACTCCTATTCAACATGACTGATGATATTTGTTCTACGTAATACATTTCTATCAGAATCATTGCATCACTCTGAACAGCACCCTGGTGGTCTGAACAGGAATGTGGGGAGTGGCGGTGGAGCCTGAAGGGGGGCAGTGGAGAGTGGCAGAGTCCCAGAAAATGCAGCCATAGTGTCAACAACCCATCGCTAAACTATCCGCTATCCGAGACTACTACTCCAACTGTATCTTATTCCCTCTGTAACAAATCACCAGCCCTGGAACTGGAACTCTGCCACTTTACTCAGTGTGCATCTCAAATTTCACCCTATTCCCTACATAGTGCACTACTTTTGACCAGAGCTCTATGGGCCCTTGTGAAAAAGAGTGCACTGAATAGGGAATAGGGTTCCATTTGGGATGCACCCTCATTCTATTTACTCTGTAGACCAGCTACATTCAGAGCCAAGACCAATGATGTACATAAACACAGTGAATATACGTATGTATATGGCTGAGACATGTCAGCTCAACGGCATGATAAACACAAAATACATGATCCTAATCCTACCCTGTTTAGAAATCCCTATGGAATGTGGGTATCCTCAAAGGACTTATATGGAAACACTATGCTGGCTACAGAATTGACTTTTCTCGACTGGAAGGAATAGGTTCCTGTTGAAGAGAAAGCAACCATCTTTTTATCACCTTGGCTTCCACTCCAAAGTGTTGAGGTGATGCTCAGTAGCGATTGCCTGTCAGATAGCAGTTAACCATCTCTTTATCACCTTGGCTTCCACTCCAAAGTGTTGAGGTGATGCTCAGTAGCGATTGCCTGTCAGATAGCAGTTAACCATCTCTTTATCACCTTGGCTTCCACTCCAAAGTGTTGAGGTGATGCTCAGTAGCGATTGCCTGTCAGATAGCAGTTAACCATCTCTTTATCACCTGCCATTTACAATCTTTGATGTCAGTGTTTAGTAACCCAAGAAACCGATAGTACTCACCAGCGATGGGTGGTCCTGCAGTCATGGGCAGGGCCATGAGTCCCAGTAGGTATCCTATAGCCTGGGAGGCCTGCATGGGGCCCACTAGCTCGAAGGCTATGGGAGCCATGATGGTGATGAAGCAGCCGTCACACAGCCCCAGGAACACACACACCACAATCAGCCCCTCAAACACCGTGCACTGGGGGATCATCATGGACATCAGCCCCAGCACCATGAACGACACCGACTGGGGGAGAGAAGAGCAGAGACAATATAATAAACACATAATAATGAATGCCATTTAGAAGACAATTTTATCCAAAGTAACTCACCGTCATTGTGTAACGTGTCAGAGAGTCTTAGGAGTCTTAGGTTAATGTTGTCCAATACATCTCTCCTGACTAATACCTTGTCCCTTATACACTATTCCACTTCATACAGAAACTGCAAAGTAACCAACCAAGATGGCAATATGGCAACCAACGGGTCAAATCCATATCAAAAACGTTCAACCAATTCTATTAGTTCCATTTTACCGGGTAAACTAAATGAAGCGCAACAAGTATTTGACCAACGGATTTGACCAGAAATAGTAATAGATTTGAAGTTTTTAGTAGCCATCACCATTCATGGAAAAAACTAAGGGGATGTGGCTGATGTGCTAACCCATATTTAAAATCAGAATTTGTTCAAATTAAGCTGACAATGAGATACTGAAGAGGGTTACCTCACCTGCATCCAGATCTTCTTGGCTCCGGGAATGAGGTCTCCTACTTTCCCGAAGAGGAGGCGCCCCACGCCAGATGAGGCTCCTATACACACCAACAAGATCCACTCTTTCTGGGTCTCCTTGAACTGCTCTTTCACAAAGTTCATCTGGTGGAAAAGAACAAGCGGAATACTTTCATGTCCATGTATTTATTATGGATCCCCATTATCTGATGCCAAGGCAGCAGCTACTCTTCCTACGGTCCAGCAGAATGAAGGCAGTTTATACCATTTAAAAAACATTACAACACATTCATAACAGATTTCACAACATATTAAATGTGTGCCCTCAGGCCTCTACTCTATTAGCACATATCTATAAGAGAACATACATGTGTACATGTGTGTATAGTGCGTATGTTATCGTGTGTGTGTATGCATGTGTCTGTGTTGCTTCACAGTCCCCACTGTTCCATAAGGTGTATTTTTAGCTGTTTTTTAAAATCTGATTCTACTTCCTGCATCAGTTACTTGATGTGGAATAGAGTTTCATGTAGTCATGGATCTATGTTGTACTGTGCCCCTCCCATAGTCTGTTCTGGACTTGGGGACTGTGAAGAGATCTCCGGTGGCCTGTCTTGTGGGGTATGCATGGGTGTCTGAGCTGTGTGCCAGTAGTTTAGACAGACAGCTCAGTGCATTCAACATGTCAATATCTCCCATAAATACAAGTAGTGATGAAGTCAATCTCTCCTCCACTTTGAGCCAGGAGAGATTGACATACATATTATTAATGTTAGATCTATATGAACATTCAAGGGCCAGCCGTGCTGCCCTGTTCTGAGTTAATTGCACTTTCCCTAAGTCCCTCTTTGTGGCACCTGGCACGACTGAACAGTAGTCCAGGTGTGACAAAACTAGGGCCTATCGATAGTGCTGTTAAGGTAGAGCAGCACTTTATTATCGACAGACCTCTCCCGATCTTAGCTACTGTTGTATCAATATGTTCTGATCATGACAGTTTACAATCCAGGGTTACAGGTAATTAAATCTCCTCAACTTGCTCAATTTCCACATTATTCATTACAAGATTAAGCTGAGGTTTAAGGTTTAGTGAATGATTTGTCCCAAATACAATACTTTAAGATTTTTAAATATTTAGGACTAACTTATTCCTTGCCACCCATTCTGAAACTAACTGCAGCTCTTTGTTAAGTGTTGCTGTCATTTCAGTCACTGTGGTAGCTGAGTATATAGTGTTGAGTCATCCGCATACATAGACACACTGGCTTTACTCAAAGCCAGTGGCATGTCATTAGTAAAGATTGAAAAAAGTAAGGGGCCTAGACAGCTACCTTGGGGAATTCCTGATTCTACCTGGATTTTGTTGGAGAGGCTTCCATTAAAGAACACCATCTGTGTTCTGTTAGACAAGTAACTCTTTATCCACAATATAGAAGGGTGTGTAAAGCCATAACACATATGTTTTTATAGCAATAGACTATGATCGATGATGTCAAAACCCACACTGAAGTCTAACAAAACAGCCCCCACAATCTTTTTACCATCAATTTATCTCAGCCAATCAGTCATTTGTGTAAGTGCTGTGCTTGTTGAATGTCCTTCCCAATAAGCGTGCTGAAAGTCTGTTGACAATTTGTTTACTGATAAAAAGTATTGTATCTGGTTAAACACATTTTTTTCAACAAAAGTTTACTAAGGGTTGGTAACTGATTGGTTGGCTATTTGAGCCAGTTAAAGGGGCTTTACTATTCTGAGGTAGATTAATTACTTTTGCTTCCCTCCAGGCCAGAGGGCACACACTTTCTAGTAGGCTTAAATTCAAGATGACGGAAAGGTGTCTTGTTGCTTTCAAACCAAGCCCCCTGGAAACATGCAAACACTGAGGGGTTGGAAGCAGCCAAACAAAACAGCAAAAAAAAAAAAACACTGAATTACGCCTCAAAGGCGTAGTCATTTCTTGCATGTGATCATGGATTCTTTCATGTGTGTTATTCCCATGTTGAAATATCCTTACATCGAGGACATTGATTTCAATCTTGGTGAAGGGATTTCAATGGAGAAACTGTTACACCCTTAACTGTTTGATCCGTAGTGTGCTCGTCTCCACCCCCCACCAGATGTCTCCCATTTACCCCCATTATCCTGTGTACTTATACCTTTTTCTGTTGGTCTGTTGCCAGTTCATCTGGTCTTGTCAAATCTTACCAGCGTGCTTTCCCGTATCTCTAGTGTCTGTTTTCTAGTCCTCCCGTTTCTGACCATTCTGCCTGCCCTGACCCTGAGCCTGCCTGCCGTTCTGTCCCCGATTGATGCTGCCTTGGATTAATGACCTCTGCCTGCCCTGGACCTTCCGTTTGTCTGCCCCCTGTTTTGTAATAAACATCTGAGATTCAAACGGTCTGCCTCCTGTGTCTGCATTTGGGTCTCATCCCGAGTCGTGTTAGAAACTGGAATTTGTTCTCCTTATAACATTCCAAACTTCCATAACCATTCTTTGGAATAACAAATGTTTTCATCCACGTCCTCCTCTCAGAAGACCCGTAAACAGTGAAGCAGGAAGGGGCGGAGCTATAGGTGAATAATTTCCCTTCTCTCCTCTCCTCTCCACCCAACACCTGAATCTGATCCAAAACACAAAACCCTCTGAAGTCCTTTCCTGACCAGAAGCTTCTCTCCCCTATCAAGTTCATGTGAAATGTTTCCTCTGCTTTGATACTGCACTACATGGCACCAGAATAACATCAAGGGCCATAGGATACCCATGTTTAGGGCTGACCTACAGCAAAGAGCTTCCTGAGTCAGTTTAGCAGCATGGGCGCTCACACAACAAAAGCCGGTGGCTTTGTTTACATCTGGGACTGGCTCTGGGGCCTGAGAAAACAGGACAGGCAGTGGGGAGGCTGCCTAAACATCTAAGATGTAGCGGAACGTCACACAAGACATCTACCGCCCCCTTCTCTTCTCTCCCTCCCTCCCCCCCCCCATCTCTCTCCCTTTTTTCTACTCCTTCCCTCCCTCCTTTTTTCCTTCTGTCCTCCTTCCTCATCCCTCCAGGAGTTTTCATAAACATACTGCTGTGACAAGGTGTCTCCTTGATACTCCTCACATCACCATGCAACAATGTCACTAGCTACTATAATTCTATCATTATAATGTCACTCACAGCACAGGCGTCTCTGAAAACGGTGCCCTAAATACAACACAATGAGATGTGAACATGGTAAAGAACATGGTAAAATCTTCAAGAAATTATATTGATGGCCCCTGAGCCCTTACCAAGTGGATGTAGGGCACAAAGTAACCCAGCACAGCCGTAGCAACCCCGAACGCCCACACCCGGTAGGTGACGATGTGGAACACCTTCAGGTTAAAGGCCTTCCTGACCTGGATCAGCGCCCTGCTCCAGCGGCTGCCCCGGGCAGTGGCTGCTTGCTGAGGCGTTGACCCGACAGGGCCCCCTGGTCCTGGTGGTCCCATTGGAGCTCTCTGGGGCAGCAGGGGTCTGAAGGTCAGGGCCAGCAGGGCCTGGACCTGTTTTGTTGATGAGATTGAAAATGAACACTTGTTCAAAGTCGAATTTAACCTTTACTTCAACGAGTCACATCATTCAAAAAAATCTGTAAGATGTAAACAAAAAGGCAGTGTCATGGATGATCACATCACAACAGTACCAGCATGAAGAGGCTGAGGATCTGGAAGGTTCTTCTGAGGCCCAGTGGCTCTGCCACCTTGGTGAGCAGCACTGGGAGGCCCATGGAGAACAGGCTGCTGCCAGCCGTCACCACGCCGTTGGCCAGGCCAAGCCGCCGCCGGAAGTAGTGGCCCAGGATCACCAGGGAGGGCTGGAAGGCAAAGGACGAGCCACATCCAAACAGGATCCCATAGGTGAAATACCGCAAGCTGAGGGACCTGGGCGGGCAGGGGTAGAGGTACAGTTGAAGTCGGAAGTTTACATACACCTTAGCCAAATACATTTGAACTCAGGTTTTCACAATTCCTGACATTTATTCCTAGTAAAAAATCCCTGTCTTAGGTCAGTTAGGATCACCACTTTATTTTGAGAATGTGAAAAATAGTAGAGAGAATGATTTATTTCAGCTTTAATTTCTTTCATCACATTCCCAGTGGGTCAGAAGTTTACATACACTCAATTAGTATTTGGTAGCATTGCCTTTAAATTGTTTAACTTGGGTCAAACGTTTTAGGTAGCCTTCCACAAGCTTCCCACAATAAGTTGGGTAAATTTTGTCCCATTCCTCCTGACAGAGCTGGTGTAACTGAGTCAGGTTTGTAGGCCTCCTTGCTCGCACAAACTTTTTTGGCCCACAAATTTTGTGACGGCCACTCCAATACCTTGACATTGTTGTCCTTAAGCCATTTTGCCACAACTTTGGAAGAATGTCCATCATTGCCCATTGTCCATCCACCCAACACCTGACCAAGCTTTAACTTCCTGACTCAAATCTTGAAATGTTGCTTCAATATATCCACATAGTTTTCCTTCCTCATGATGCCATCTATTTTGTGAAATGCACCAGTCCCTCCTGCAGCAAAGCACCACCACAACATGATGTTGCCACCCCCGTGCTTCACAGTTGGGATGGTGTTCTTCGGCTTGCAAACATCCCCCTTTATCCACCAAACATAACAAATGGTCATTATGGCCAAACAGTTCTATTTTTGTTTCATCAGACCAGACCAGACCACATTTCTCCAAAAAGTATGATCTTTGTCCCCATGTGCAGTTGCAAAGCGTAGTCTGGCTTTTTTTTACTGTGGATATAGATACTTTTGTACCTGTTTCCTCCAGCATCTTCACAGGGTCCTTTGCTGTTGTTCTGGGAATTATTTGCACTTTTCGCACCAAAGTATGATTATCTCTAGGAGACAGAACTCGTCACCTTCCTGAGCGGTATGATGGCTGTGTGGTCCCATGGTGTTTATACTTGTGCACTATTGTTTGTACAGATGGACGTGGTACCTTCAGGCATTTGGAAATTGCTCCCAAGGATGAACCAGACTTGTGGAGGTCTACAATTTGTTTTCTGAGGTCTTGGCTGATTTCTTTTGATTTTCCCATGATGTCAAGCAAAGAGGCACTGCGTTTGAAGGTAGGCCTTGAAATCCATCCACAGGTACACCTCCAATTGACTCAAATGATGTCAATTAGCCTATTAGAAGTTCTAAAGCCATGACATCATTTTCTGGAATTTTCCAAGCTGTTTAAAGGCACAGTCAACTTAGTGTATGTAAACTTCTGACCCACTGGAATTGTGATACAGTGAATTATAAGTGAAATAATCTGTCTGTAAACAATTGTTGGAAAAATGACTTGTGTCATGCACAAAGTATATGTCCTAACCAACTTGTCAAAACTATAGTTTGTTAACAAGAAATTTGTGGAGTGGTTGAAAAACAAGTTTTAATGACTCCAACCTAAGTGTATGTAAACTTCCGACTTGAACTGTAAGTAAACAATGCAAAACTGGTTTTAATTATAAATGGGTGAAGAGGTAGCATTCTCAGTACTGTGCGATGTTCCACACTACCCACACTAGCATAACATAGCACCTAGAATATATATCAAATAAATCCCTTTCTTATAAGCAGTAAGTTAGTGTCAATATGGAACAGAGCCTGTGACACCTTAGCATGAATGTGTAATTCTCAGATCACTGAGGGCAGGACATGTAAATGATATGAGAGGCAAAAGGATTGGCAAAACATTCAAGGAGAGTTCTAAAGATTGAAGGGTTCTAGAAGGGCTCTAGAGGAGATGGGTTATAATAGTTATAGAAGGTGTGGAGTGTTCTAATGATTCTAGAAAGTTTGGAGGGTTCCAGAAGGGCTCTAGAACAGAAGGTTCTCTTACTTTGCGAAGGCAGTGCTGAGGAGTCCGATGAAGGCCACGGTGGCCCCGCCCACAGCTGTCTTCCTGCAGCCGAAGTGATCGGTGAACATGGAGACCACCGGGGAACAGAAAAAGATCATGCCCATCGCCAGGGCCCCCACCCAGGCTGGAGGGAGGTAGGAGAGGTTGAGGGAGGTAGAGACAGGTCGGGAAGAGGTAGGGGTGGAGGTAGGGTGGCAGGGAGGGAGGGAAGGAGGGAGGGAGGGAGATTGAAGGTTGTGTGAGATGGGACAGGTAAGAAAAAAATGAGGGCAGGTGGAGAGGGGATGGGGACAGAGAAAATGGTTAATATAATCCACACATGAATACATGGTAATTTTCAATATTGACACGCTCAAAAGGTGCATTCGGAAAGTATTCAGACCCCTTGACTTTTTCCAATTATTTCTAAAGATTGGAAAGCTGCCGTGGTCATCCCCCTCTTCAAAGGGGGTGACACCCTAGACCCAAACTGTTACAGACCTATATCCATCCTGCCCTGCCTATCTAAAGTCTTCAAAGCCAAGTTAATAAACAGATCACTGACCATTTCGAATCCCAAAGTACCTTCTCCGCTGTACAATCTGGCTTCCGAGCTGGTCACGGGTGCACCTCAGCCACGCTCAAGGTACTAAAAGATATCATAACCACCATCGATAAAAGACAGTACCGTGCAGCCGTCTTCATCGACCTGCCCAAGGCTTTCGACTCTGTCAATCCCCGCATTCTTATTGGCATACTCAACAGCCTTGGTTTCTCAAATGACTGCCTCGCCTGGTTCACCAACTACTTCTCAGACAGAGTTTGGTGTGTCAAATCGGAGGGCCTCTTGTGGGGGTGGGGGTGCCACAGGGTTCAATTCTCGGTCCGACTCTTTTCTCTGTATACATCAATGATGTTGCTCTTGCTGAGGGTTATTCCTTGATCCACCTCTACGCAGACGACACCATTCTGTATACTTCTGGCCCTTCTTTGGACACTGTTAACTAACCTCCAGAGGAGCTTCAATGCCATACAACACTCCTTCCGTGGCCTCCAACTGCTCTTAAATGTGAGTAAAACTAAATGCATGCTCTTCAACCGATCGCTGCCCGCACCTGCCCGCCCGTCTAGCATCACTACTCTGGACGGTTCTGACTTAGAATATGTGGACAACTATAAATACCTAGGTGTCTGGTTAGACTGTAAACTCTCCCTTCCAGACTCATATTAAGCATCTCCAATCCAAAATTAAATCTAGAATCGGCTTCCTATTTCGCAACAAAGCCTCCTTCACTCACGCTGCCAAACATACCCTCGTAAACTGACTATCCTACCGATCCTTGACTTCGGCGATGTCATCTACAAAGTAGCCTCCAACACTCTACTCAGCAAACTGGATGCAGTCTATCACAGTGCCATCTGTTTTGTCACCAAAGCCACATATACTACCCACCACTGCGACCTGTATGTTCTTGTCGGCTGGCCCTCGTCGGCTGGCCCTCACTGGCTCCAGGTCATCTATAAGTCTATGCTAGGTAAAGCTCCGCCTTATCTAAGCTCACTGGTCACCATAATAACATCCACCCGTAGCATGTGCTCCAGCAGGTATATCTCACTGGTCATCCCCAAAGTGAACACTTCCTTTGGCCGCCTTTCCTTCCAGTTCTTTGCTGCCAATGACTGGAACGAATTGCAAAAATCGCTGAAGTTGGAGACTTACATCTGCCTCGGTAACTTTAAGCATCAGCTATCTGAGCAGCTTACCGATCGCTGCAGCTGTACACAGCCCATCTGTAAATAGCCCATCCAACTACCTACCTCATCCCCATATTATTTTTATTTACTTTTTTGCACACCAGTATTTCTACTTGCACATCATCTGCACATCTATCACTCCAGTGTTAATTTGCTAAATTGTAAATACTTTGCTACTATGGCCTATTTATTTCCTTACCTCCTTACTCCATTTGCACACACTGTATATAGATTTTTCTATTGTGTTATTGACTGTACTTTTGTTTATCCCATGTGTAACTCTGTGTTGCTGCTTTTTGTCGCACTGCTTTGCTTTATCTTGGCCAGGTCGTAGGTGTAAAGGAGAACTTGTTCTCAGCTGGCCTTCCTGGCTAAATAAAGGTGAAATAAAAAAAATTAATGGTGGTGGTAGCATCATGCTGTGGAGATGTTTTTCAGCAGCAGGGACTGGGAGACTAGTCGGGATCAAGCGAAAGATTAACAAAGCAAAGTACAGAGAGATCCTTGATGAAACCTGCTCCAGAGTGCTCAGGACCTCAGACTGGGGTGAAGGTTCAGCTTCCAACAGGACAACAACCCTAAGCACACAGCCAAGACAATGCAGGAGAAGGCTTCGGGACAAGTCTCTGAATGTCCTTGAGTGGCTGAGCCAGAATCTGATCGAACATCTCTGGAGAGACCTGAAAATAGCTGTGCAGCAAAAGAATGGGAGAAGAATGGGAGAAACTCCCCAGCTTGTAGCGTCATACCCAAGAAGACTCAATGCTGTAATCCCTGCCAAGGTTCTTCAACAAAGTACTCAGTAAAGGGTCTGAATACCGTTTTTTTTATACATTTTCAAAAATTAATAAAACATGTTTTTTGATTTGTCATTATGGGGTATTGTGTGTAGATTGATGAGGGGAAGACACATCTAATCTATTTTAGAATAAGGCTGTAACATAACAAAATGTGGGAAAGGTCAAGGGGTCTGAATACTTTCTGAAGGTCTGTGATGTCTGGACAACCTATCTAAAGTACAACATGTCTGTTACCCGTCTATGCCCTGTCCGCAACATATTTACAACCTGTGTACAACCTCAAACTTTCACAAGGAACCCGTTGACAACCTCCAGAAGCCCACGTGTCCTGCAGAAGAACACGTTGGCACGATCTAACCTGTTCATTTCTAAATGGTGCTCATAACCACAGCAGTAAGGTTCACCTATTTATACACATGCTGTAACTGATATCATGTATAAAACATGCAGTAGCCTTCTCAATAGGGCTCATCTGCATGTAGAAAAATGCTCTACCCTCATTATACAACCTATAGAATAACCATTGATCTATAATAATATCATGCTGTACCCTCATTATACAACCTATAGAATAATCATTGATCTATAATAATATCATGCTGTACCCTCATTATACAACCTATAGAATAACAATTGATCTATAATAATATCATGCTGTACCCTCATTATACAACCTATAGAATAACAATTGATCTATAATAATATCCTGCTGTACATTTGTGCACAGTAGGGTTAACCTGCACTGCATAGAAACATGCAGAATCCTTAGTTGACCTGTATAAAACATGCAGTAGGCTTCTCAATATGACTTGACTCTGCATGTAGAAACATGCTGTACCCACCTTATGTAACCTGTTTAATAACCACTGATCTGGGATAATGTAAAATAACATGCTGTACCCACGTTATGTAACCTGTTTAATAACCACTGATCTGGGATAATAATAAAATACCATGCTGTACCCACCTTATGTAACCTGTTTAATAACCACTGATCTGGGATAATAATAAAATACCATGCTGTACCCACCTTATGTAACCTGTTTAATAACCACTGATCTGGGATAATAATAAAATAACATGCTGTACTACCAACACATCTTATTGGTCTGGGGGTGTTTCCAAGGGTATGGAAGTCCGACATAATAACGGCCATCTTTAAATCGGGTGACCCTGCTGACGTGAATAACTACAGGCCCATTAGTATACTACCTGTGGTGTCGAAGGTTGTTGAAAAGTGTGTAGCAGAGCAACTCAGCAACAGCCCCTTCACATTACACTCCATGCAGTTTGGCTTCAGAGCGAAACACTCCACAGAAACAGCCAACTGCTTTCTTCTGGAAAATGTGAAGTCCAAGATGGACAAAGGGGGCGTTGTTGGGGCAGTGTTTCTGGACCTAAGGAAGGCTTTTGATACTGTTAACCATGAGATTCTCATCACAAAATTGTCCAAGTTCAACTTTTCCCCCGATGCCTTGAGATGGATGAAATCATACCTTGAAGGCAGAACTCAGTGTGTCAGAGTGAACAATGAGCTGTCGCCCACTCTTAGCTATGATGTGGGCGTGCCCCAAGGGTCAATACTGGGTGCCCCTCCTGTTCAGCCTGTACATTCATGATCTGCCTTCTGTCTGTACTGGGTCTGAAGTTCAAATGTATGCAGATGATACAGTGATATATGTGCATGGAAAGGTCAAACAACAAGCTGCACAAGAACTCACTACTGTAAGGGTCCAGGTTACAAAGTGGCTCAGTGACTCGTGTTTGCATCTCAATGTGAAAAAAACTGTCTGCATGTTCTTCACAAAGAGGGCAACTGATGCCACTGAGCCAGATGTCTATATGTCAGGGGAGAAGCTCCAGGTGGTATCTGATTTTAAGTACCTTGGCATCATACTTGATTCCAACCTCTCTTTTAAAAAGCATGTGAAAAAGGTCATTCAAATAACCAAATTCAACCTAGCTAATTTCTGATTTATACGAAATTGTTTGACTACAGAGGTAGCAAAACAGTACTTCAAATCTATGATACTCCCCCACTTAACATACTGCTTGACTAGTTGGGCCCAAGCTTGCTGTACAACATTAAGACCTATTCAGTCTGTCTACAAACAGGCTCTCAAAGTGCTTGATAGGAAGCCCAATAGCCATCATCACTGTCACATCCTCAGAAAGCATGAGCTCCTGAGTTGGGAAAGTCTTGTGCAATATACCGACGCATGTCTTGTATTCAAGATCCTAAATGGCCTGGCTCACCCTCCACTCAGTATTTTTGTTAAACAGAAAACCCAAACATATGGCAGCAGATCCACAAGGTCTGCCATGAGAGGTGACTGTATAGTTCCCTTAAGGAAAAGCACCTTTAGTAAATCCATTTTCTCTGTGAGAGTTTCCCATGTCTGGAATACACTGCCATCAGACACACATTACTGCACCACCTATCACACTTTCACAAAAAACATGAAGACATGTCTAAAGGTCAATCAGATGTCTGTATGCTACGTCTTGCTTGTCCTATGTTGCTCCGTCTGTATGCTACGTCTTGCTTGTCCTATGTTGCTCCGTCTGTATGCTACGTCTTGCTTGTCCTATGTTGCTCCGTCTGTATGCTACGTCTTGCTTGTCCTATGTTGCTCCGTCTGTATGCTACGTCTTGCTTGTCCTATGTTGCTCCGTCTGTATGCTACGTCTTGCTTGTCCTATGTTGCTCCGTCTGTATGCTACGTCTTGCTTGTCCTATGTTGCTCCGTCTGTATGCTACGTCTTGCTTGTCCTATGTTGCTCTGCGTATGCTCATTGCTCATTGATTGTCTGTATTGTAATTGTTTTTAATAACCTGCCCAGGGACTGCGGTTGAAAATTAGCTGGCTGGCTAAAACCAGCACTTTTACTGAAACGTTGATTAATGTGTACTGTCCCTGTAAAAATATATAAAACTCTAACTTTGCCAGTATGGTTAACCTGACCTGAATAGAAACATGTTGTATCCCACCTTATGTAGCCTGTACTGTATACCAACTAGAGCTGAGCCATATCGTGATAAATTGCCTGAATTGATGCAATAAAGATAAATAGAATGAAGTGCACCAGTTTTTTTAAATTCTCCTTTAAACAACTACTATTATATTAAAGTGTTGTGGCCATCAATTGTCCTATTAAAAATCACCAGTGGTGTAAAGTACTTGTGTAAAATGACTTTAAAATATTACTTAAGTAGTTTTTTGTGTATCTGTAGTTTACTTTACTATTTATATTTTGTACAAATTTTACTTCACTACATTCCTTAAGAAAATAACATGCTTCATTCGTAAATGATATCGGAGTGTTGGAGTGTGCCCTCGGCTATCAGTAAATAAATAAACAAACAAGAAAATGGTGCCGTCTGGTTTGCTTTATGTAAGGATTTTTTTTATGATTTATACTTTCTTTTGATACCTAAGTATATTTGAGCAATTACATTTACTTTTGATACTTGAGTATATTTCAAATGAAATACCTTTTGTCTTTTACTCAAGTAGTATTTTACTGGGTGACTTTTACTTGAGTCATTTTTTATTAACGTATCTTTACTTTTACTCAAGTATGACAATAGGATACTTTTTCCACCACTGACAATCCCCCATATTAGCAAACTTATTTCAATTGAAACTAGATATTTGTCTTGTATAGGCTACTTATCTTAATGAACAATATCAGCAAAATGCCTGCAATAAGTGATCGGTGTGGATAATTTTCGGTTTATTGTCCCAGCTCTAATAATAACCATGTTTTTTAAAGCAACTTTGAGATTCTGTTTGTAATGAAAAGCACTACATAAAATAAAATCCATTATTATTATTAGCTAAGACAGCAAACTCAGCCATGGATAGAGATCCAGGTCCATGCTGTACTACTGTACCCAGTAGGGTTAACCTGACCTGAATAGAAACATGTTGTACTCCACCCTCCTTATTTCACTTAGAAAATAACAATTGGTCAATGATAATTGACTACTGTGCCCAGTGGGGTTAATGTGTTCAGACTACTGTGCAGAGACATGCTTTACCCTCCAGGGCAAACCATCCCTGGGTCTTAAGGGCCAAAGGTAGATTTAATATCTCCAGTCTGTTCTGGGTCCAACAGAAAGGGACTGCATCCCAAAAGGCACCCTATTCCCTATATAGTACACTACTTTTGACCAGGGCCCATTGGACTCTGGTCAGAAGTAGTCCACCATATAAGGAATAGGGTGCTACTTGGGACGTGTCCTGGGTCACTGAACATGCCCACTGGTTACACATTAGAACGGACAGTCGGGATGATGTGAAATCTGAGCAGACTACATATTGCCCTTGGCAGCCATTCAATGTTTCTTCTTCCCCGGCCAAAGCAGTAAGCAAACATGACAGCTGGATATTTGCCGATATGACAGGTGACACTGGACCGCGACCCAGGTTAAAGTAAAATATAGATCAGTTAACTTTTTACAATGTAGGAGACTTGGAGAATGTACAGTTGATAAAAATATAAGGTTAGACCTCTCTGGGGTTACTGATGATAGAACATGAGAAGAAAGAGACTGTTATTCATCCAACATGTTTTCCATACTACATGCTGTTTTACAATAAAACTTCCAGTTAGTTAGTGTTTGTTTTAAGACAAAGGGCTAACTGTAACTCACATCAGCCAAAAGGAAGCCAACCATGCAGAACGGACCAGTGGAGGAATAAAGACAGACTGCATCTGAAGATGCACCCTAATCACTATATAGTGTACTACTTTTGACCAAGGCCCTGGGAATAGGGTGCCAAGGGAATAGGGTGCCATTTCAGAGGCAGGCACAGAAAGCATATAGTAGAAACCCTTGTTGCTTGACCAACTCCACAGCCCTTCATTCCATCCAGCCCCTGAGCCCTATAATCTTCTCAACATCTTCACTCGCCCACCTTCCACCCCTCCATCTCATCACCCCATCCCTCCACCTCTCTCCCCTCATCCCCCACTTCTCTCCCTCTCTCACAGCAGCTCAGGGTCTTAATAATAAAACAGCCAGAGTGCACTCATAAAGAATTAGGTATGAACGCTTCAAAACAAGAACGAAAGAGAGTGAGAGAGGGGGAGAGGAAACAGAGGGAGAGGGAAACACACAGGGGGAGAGGAAACACACAGAGGGAGAGGGAAACACACAGAGGGAGAGGAAACACACAGAGGAGAGAGAAACACACAGAGGGAGAGAGAAACACACAGAGGGAGAGGAAACACACAGAGGAGAGAGAAACACACAGAGGGGGAGAGAAACACACAGAGGGAGAGAGAAACACACAGAGGGAGAGAGAAACACACAGAGGGAGAGAGAAACACACAGAGGGAGAGAGAAACACACAAGAGGGAGAGAGAAACACACAAGAGGGAGAGAGAAACACACAGAGGGAGAGAGAAACACACATAGGGAGAGAGAAACACTTTCTAGTAGCATGATCCAGTAGCAGTGACAGACACATAGTGACAGGCTCTCTTTCTCTCTCTCTTCCCTCCTCTCAGGCCCCTGACTGCATGATTGTTCCTCAGATGCCAGGGGGGAGGCTGTTAGCTATTTAAAGAGACAGTGACCCCACGGAAGACACTAATTGTGTGAGATAAGTCAGTGATGACAACATTGTTTATGAGGCCTCATTAAGAGAATCACAACGCATGTGCTCCAAATGACACCGTATTCCCCATTTAGTGCACTACTTTTGGTATGCATCATGGGTATCTGGACACACAAAAGACAAGAGAAAACAATGATGAAAGGAATGAAAGTGGAGCAGCAAACAGCAATACATTGTTATTCTATTAGAATCCTATAACTAACTACTAAATAATGAACATCTCATGATATCATATTCATTATTACAACTGTGATGTAAATAATACCATTCGCAATTGTTGAATTTAAATGATCAGAGTATTGCTGCTCGGCTAAACTGAAAACAAAGAGTCCACTTTCTTCTTATCCTTCGTGCAACACTGTTCTCTCCCCCTCGCTGAAAAAGCAGTCCTACTAGGCTTAGCACAGTTGCAATATAGTGTAAACAGGTTGTTCAATGTGTTGTTCAATTGGCCTTAATGCAATGTGAGGATGTAAGCTACCTTACAGCTTCTGCTCAAGGCATTAACTGGTCCCAGCAAACCGGGAACATTCCCAGGACATTAGCTAACATTCCCAATAAGTTATAGTTACGGGTTTTATCCAACATTAGGATGATAACATCAAGAGTTGGAACCAAAATTACACTACATCATCAAAAGCATGTGGATACCCCTTCAATTTAGTGGATTCGGCTTTCAGCCACACCCGTTGCTGACAGGTGTATATAATCAAGCACACAGCCACGCAATCTCCATAGACAAACATTGTCAGTAGAATGGCCTTACTGAAGTGCTCCGTGGCTTTCAGCGTGGCACCGTCATAGGATGCCACCTTTCCAACAAGTCAGTTTGTCAAATTTCTGCCCTGCTAGAGCTGACCCGGTCAACTGTATGTGCTTTTATTGTGAAGTGGAAACGTCTAGGAGCAACAACGGCTCAGCCGCAAAGTGGTAGGCCACACAAGCTCACAGAACAGGACTGCCGAGTGCTGAAGCACGTAGCACGTAAAAATCTGTCCTCGGTTGCAACACTCACTATCGAGTTCCAATCTGCCTCTGGAAGCAACACCAGCACAATAACTGTTAGTCGGGAGCTTTATGAAATGGGTTTCCATGGCCGAGCAGCCACACACAAGCCTAAGATCACCATGCGCAATGCCAAGCATCGGCTGGAGTGGTGTAAAGCTTGCCACCATTGGACTCTGGAGCAGTGGAAAAGCATTCTCTGGAGTGGTGAATCACACTTCACCATCTGCCAGTCCGACGGACTAAATCTGGATTTGGCGGATGCCAGGAGAACGCTACCTGCCCCAATGCATAGTGCCAACTGTAAAGTTTTGTGGAGGAGGAATAATGGTCTGTTGCTGTTTTTCATGGTTCGAACTCGGTCCCTTAGTTCCAATGAAGGGAAATCTTAACTCTAAATCAAAAACATTGTCATTGTAGACGATTCTGTGCTTCAAACTGTGGCAACAGTTTGGGGAAGGCCCATTCCTGTTCCAGCATGACAATGCCCACATGCACAAAGTGAGGTCCATTTAGAAAAGGTTTGTAGAGATCGGTGTGGAAGAACTTGACTGGCTTGCACAGAGCCCTGACCTCAACACCATCAAACACCTTTGGGATGAATTGAAACAACGACTGCGAGCCAGCCCTAAGCGCCCAACATCAGTGCCCAACCTCACTAATGCTCTTGTGGCTCAATGGAAGCAAGTCCCAGCAGCAATGAACCAACATCTAGTGGAAAGCCATCCCAGAAGAGTGGAGGCTGTTATAGCAGCAAAAGGGGGACCAACTCCATATTAATGCCCATGATTTTGGAATGAAATGTTCAATGAGCATGTGTCCACATACTTTTGGTCATGTAGTGTATTTTCCAATCGTTTGTTCTTAACAGAACCCCTATTTTTTACATTCCATCCCACTGTTCTGACCAGCTAAAGAAAGGTCTGAGCCAGTTGGAAACAAAAAAACATATGTTTATATTGTTGTTAACTTCTGTTCCTTTTTTAACCTTTGAAATCAAGTTTTTATTAAAAAATTTTACATTAAGCTCATTAAAATTACTTCACCAATCAGTGTGGATAGAGCAGGCAGAGAATTAAAAACGTCAAACCTTTTTGTAGTTAATAAATCCAACGTGAAACGTGATCACTAGGCCTATAGTACCCTTAACTAGCATTGAAAAAGTTTATCCATTCTTCTCTAGCTAATTAAAAATCTCTCTCCCCATTTTCTGAATCAAGCTTGTAACGTCAGTACAGTAGCCTACTGTATCTTCGGAAGGGGGAGGAGCCTAAACACACAGGCAAAGATTTTCAGCTTGCAGGCAGACACTGGAATACGTTTCTGAATGACGGAGTGAGGGCTTTGCATAGGTGCTTTGTTGTGTTATTTTGTGGGACTAGAAAAATATGCCTGGAATATAAAATTATGTTATTAACCTGTTGCCATGCTTTTAAAATAATGGTTCTGTTCTGGAACAGTATGGATCACTTTCGGTCCCGGTTCCAATTCTGTTCCTTGAAAATTGACGTTATTTTCCAGTTTTCAGTTCTGTTTCTGGAACTAGTTCTGTTCCCTGAACCGGTTCTAACCCCTGGATAACATCCCAAAAACATTTTAGTTTTTTAATGAAATATCATTGGAATGTTCTCCTAACATTTACTAAAATGTTGTGCACAACCACCACAGAACATTCTCCTAAGGTTCTTATTAGATTTCCAGGTAATGTAATAACAGAATGTTTTCTGGGAATATTCTTGCAACATCAGACAAATGCTTTATACAAAAATGGTATAATCTTCAGCATAACTGGACAGCTTTTGTGTTTTATAACTTTTTGGACAACCTAATGAATGTTCTGGGAATGTTCACAGAACCAATTTTGGTTTGCTGGGTATACACTATTTTCTGTGTGCATGAGTAGGCTATATGCACAGCTGCACACTGAAGTGTGCGTTTTAAACAAATTGCTCAATGGGTCTAATCTGTTGCTTAGCTTAGCTTCAACACAAAAAAAACAGGAGTATAAGGACAGTTACAGTATAGTGAACACAGAAACACGTTGTTCAATGGGCCTAAATACACTATGAGGAGTGAAACTACCTTGCAGCTTCTGTGCACAATTAAGAGGCCTAAAGCACAGACACAACAAGTATTTGATTGGGTCTAAAATGTGTAGGAAGTGGAGGGATTGGACTGGACAAAGGGCCCTGATCCGATTGAGATCTATTCTATTCCACAGCCTTCTGGAATGCCAAACACACTACATTATTCCTTAAGCTGCAGGTTAGGATTTATAATGTAGCTGGTCGCTGCTCTAGTCTAGAGAGACTACAGAGAGGGTAAAGTATTGGAACACGCTAATTACTCATGGGTAAATGATCAGGCATGGTAATGATAATGTATTGTCTTACAAAGTGAGTAGTCTTGACCGAGCCAGAACGGGCCTCAAGGCCTTTTTATTTTTTTATTTTATTTTGCTAGCATGAGGCAGCTTGATGTATAGCTAAACCCCCTAGCGTCCTGCTAGTCTATTGAACAGTACTGTAATAACAGTATCTTGTTCAATAATGGAAACAAATGATAACTATACATGAAAAATGGAGATTAAATCTGAAATCGAATTTCCTTTAAGTGGAACATGTTTGTCAGGTCCCAATGAACAAAAAATCATAAACAGAACCTTCAAACGGGTTCAAAAGGGGCCTCGAGTGGAACATTTCTACGGCCTAGAAGGATTAGAGAGAGACCGCATTCAGATGGCCGTTGAATAGATATAGTTTTGACATTATGGACCAACTGCCAATTTTAGGGATAGTTCCACTACTGGATACAACTGTATTCTAGTCCTATTTAACTGACCATAATACTGTACTGTAGTGCAGTGGTTCACAACCTTTTTTGGTTACTGAACCATCAACTGAATTTTGCTCCCTGAAGCTCCCTGAGTACCCCTGAAGTAACCCCTTATGTGCATTTTACCACTAACCCTATGGACTCAGGAGTCTTTTCAAGTACCCCCTGTGGGTAGGCCAAGTACCCCCAGGGGTCCTAATACCCCTGGTTGGGAACCACTGCTGTAGTGTACTGTACGCAGGAATGTTATGTACAAACTAGTGTCGATATTTTAAGCATTAAGTGTTTAAATCTTGGTCAACATGCGCAAGATATCTGAGGCATTTTAAAAGTTTCCCTCAGTCTGTAAGCCAGATGAGCTATTTCTTTTTCATGGCAAATAAATTGTAGTAAAATGCGCTGAGCCAGCAGGTCCGGACAGATGGAGTAAGAGGATACTTGTTTGTTTTTCTGTAAATGAATGGCGCCAGACTGTCATGTTTGCGCTCTATTCATGTTTCAGGCCGTAGGACATCTCGAGGGCATCAACTCCCCAAATACAGCCAACATAAAATGCATTTCCGGTGGTTGAATAAAGACATAACTTGCTAACAGTAAACAACCCTTATGAGCATGGCCATAACAGTACTTATAGAATCCAGAAAGCTACAATAACAGGACACACAACCCCTCAATAAATCCCTGACTCTCTACTGGAACCCATAGCCATTCCAAGCCTTGTGAGTCACAAGTCTGTATCTCTTTTAGCAACTCCCTGACCTGGGATCACATACCCCATACTGTATGTCCATCACCCTCTCAATCTCTTTCCTCCCCTCACTCCCCTTTCCTTGCTTCTCTCCTAACCCTTCCTTCTCCCCTTCAGGTAATTAATCACTGGTCAGTTTGCGATTTGATAAGTGAAAGCAAAGTTTACACCATTCTGCATTCACCAAGACAACGCTCTCAGATTTACAGTGGGTACGTCCCAAATGAAACACTATTCCCTATTCAGTGCCCTACATTTGACTTGAGCCCTATTAGCCCTGGTCTAAAGTAGTGTATCACAAAGGTAATATGGTGCCATTTGGGATGCATATTGATATAAATTGGCATTAATCTTGCCCTGGAGGCAGATTTTTGCCATTTCTGCTAGATGGTCCAGCTGCAAATTCAAAATGTGATATATGGTAAAAATTAATTAAACCAAAAATGTGCTTTTTGGTCTTAATTTGAGGTTAGGGTTAGCTATGTGGGTAGGGTTTGGTTTAAAATCAGATTTTATGACTTTGTGGCTGTGCCAGCTAGTGAACACTCTTCAGAGCTGCCTCCAGGGTAAGATTCATGACAATAAATGCTAACCTGCATTTGGGACGCAAACGGTGTTAACTTCAAGGAACTGGATGTTCCCTCACTCCTTCCACCCCTCGTTCTCTTTTCTTACATGTCCCTCTCTCACTCCCTTCCTTCCTTCGCTTCACCGTGGTACCTCCATAACTCGCCGCCTCAGGCACTCCTTTGTTGATTCCCCTCTCACCCACCTGGTTCAGATCATGAAACTATTGTTTTGTTGAAAGGATTTCTTCCATCATGACATGTGGATCCTTCTACACACTTAACCTACTGTTGTTGATACCCCCAGATAATCTCAGGCCATTATTTGTACCTGTGTAATTATATAGTAATAATCTAAACATGACGCCTGTTTTGTAGATATATTTTTTAACTGGGCCTGGGATCTAACAGGGCAATGGGCACGGATTTCACAGAGTTCACATCAATGCAAATTCTCCTTCATGTCTCACTCTAGAGAAGTATTTGGAGTGGGTACTGGGCACTGCACTCAGGGTGGGCTCAGCTGAGAGATGTGATTCTGTGCCAGGCAGTCAATAAGCCCCACAGGAGGTTGGTGGCACCTTAATTGGGGAGGACGGGCATGTGTTAATGGCTGGAGTAAAATAGGTGGAATGGTATCAACAACATCAAACACATGGTTTCTTTGTGTTTGATGCCATTCCATTTGCTCCGTTCCAGACATTATTATGAGCCGTCCTCCCCTCAGAAGCCCCTTCTGCACCGTACTCTTTCCCGGGGCGAGCTAGTGGAGCTGGGGGATCTGACTACAGCTCACTAGTCTAATTCCTTTTGATATGAGAACAGTGGACGCCTTTTTCAAGATTAGAAATCAGGTTACTGACTGGACCCAATCATTTAAAAAGTCTTAACGAATGGAAAATAAGAGAGGGAGATGTCTTGACACTCGTCATCCAATTAAACTGGGGTCGTTGTTTTGGGAGGGAGGAAAGACCTCTCCCCTGGATGATGGCCTAAAAGTTTCAGTTGAAAACCAGAGAACGTGTACACTTCCATAGCAAGAATGTACACAGAGGTAAACATATCTCGTCCTAAAAATGAACCTAGGCCATCGTCAGACCCTTTCTGAGAATTGAGAGAGCGTTAGAGAAAAGACAATTGGATTTATTTTTAGCCACAAACATGTTCCACCCTAAAGCCACAAACGTGTTCCACCCTAAAGCCACAAACGTGTTTCACCCTAAAGCCACAAACATGTTCCACCCTAAAGCCACAAACGTGTTCCACCCTAAAGCCACAAACATGTTTCACCCTAAAGCCACAAACATGTTTCACCCTAAAGCCACAAACATGTTTCACCCTAAAGCCACAAACATGTTCCACCCTAAAGCCACAAACACGTTCCACCCTAAAGCCACAAACATGTTCCACCCTAAAGCCACAAACATGTTCCACCCTAAAGCCACAAACATGTTCCACCCTAAAACCACAAACATGTTCCACCCTAAAGCCACAAACGTTAAATCATAACAATATAAGTGGTTGAGACAACTCAAGTAGAGTTTGACCGATTAAATCGGAATTGCCTATTAATTAGGACCAATATCAAGTTTTCATAATCGGAAATCGGTATTTTTGGGCATTTTTTTTTTACACCTTTATTTAATCTTTATTTAAATAGGCAAGTCAGTTAAGAACACATTCTTATTTTCAATGACGGCCTAGGAATGGTGGGTTAACGACAGATTTTCACCTTGTAAGCTCGGGGGATCCAATCTTGCAACTTTACAGTTAACTAGTCCAACTGCATCTCTCTCGTTGCACTCCACAAGGAGACTGCCTGTTACGTGAATGCAGTAAGCCAAGGTAAGTTGCTAGCTAGCATTAAACTTATCTTATAAAAACAATCAATCAATCATAATCACTAGTTAACTACACATGGTTGATGATATTACTAGATATTATCTAGCGTGTCCTGCGTTGCATATAATCTGACTGAGCATAAAAGCATACAAGTATCTAAGCGAGTGGTGGTAGGCAGAAGCAGGCGCATAAACATTCATTCAAACAGCACTTTCTTTGCGTTTTGCCAGCAGCTCTTCGTTGTGCTTCAAGCATTGCACTGTTTATGACTTCAAGCCTATCAACTCCCGGGATGAGGCTGGTGTAACCGAAGTGAAATGGCTAGCTAGTTAGCACGCGCTAATAGCGTTTCAAACGTCACTCGCTCTGAGCCTTGGAGTGGTTGTTTCCCTTGCTCTGCATGGGTAACGCTGCTTCGAGGGTGGCTGTTGTCGTTGTGTTGCTGGTTCGAGCCCAGGGAGTAGCGAGGAGAGGGACGGAAGCTATACTGTTACACTGGTAATACTAAAGTGCCTATAAGAACATCCAATAGTCAAAGGTTCATGAAATACAAATGGTAAAGAGGGAAATAGTCCTATAATAACTACAACCTAAAACTTCTTACCTGGGAATATTGAAGACTCATGTTAAAAAAGGAACCAGCAGCTTTCATATGTTCTCATGTTCTGAGCAAGGAACTTAAACGTTAGCTTTCTTACATGGCACAAATTGCACTTTTACTTTCTTCTCCAACACTTTGTTTTTGCATTATTTAAACCAAATTGAACATGTTTCATTATTTATCTGAGGCTAAATTTATTTTATTGATGTATTATATTAAGTTAAAATAAGTGTTCATTCAGTATCGTTGTAATTGTCATTATTACAAATAAAAGTAAAATACATTTTTTTATTTATTTTTTATTTATTTATTTTTTTAATCGGCCGATTAATCGGTATCGGCTTTTTTGGTCCCCCAATAATCGGTATCGGCGTTGAAAAATCAAAATCAGTCGACCTCTAAACTCAAGGTCTCATGATGAGCTGCAGCTCAATGATAACTGAGCCGTGGACAGACTATAGCCTCACAATGCCTGTCCCTCATCCCTCCTCACCCATTGTGAAACATTTATAGTAGTGCAAACTAACCGCACGTAAATGGCCTACATCAGGGCCTGTATACACTAACAACCTCAGTTTTCCCTTAAAGATCATCATGAATTAGATCACATGAACAGGATGGGACCTGATCCTAGATCAGCACTCCTACTCTGACACGCTTTGTGACGGCCTTGATGTAGTGAGGCAAAAGAGCGGTGTGTGTGTGTGTGTGTGTGTGTGTGTGTGTGTGTGTGTGTTATAAAAGAAAAGCCTGATAGTAATCCTAAACAGATTGGGGGTGAAGATTGAGGCCACAATATAGTGGCACACACTAGTGCCTTTGTCACATGGAAAATAAATTAACAACATGAGCGGAGAACATAA
The DNA here is from genome assembly GCF_013265735.2 of Oncorhynchus mykiss. Lineage (NCBI taxonomy): Eukaryota > Metazoa > Chordata > Actinopteri > Salmoniformes > Salmonidae > Oncorhynchus > Oncorhynchus mykiss. The sequence continues at coordinate 27,504,795 of NC_048578.1, read as the reverse complement.
GGACGCATGTTATCCAGCAGTATGAATGAATTAGAGCCGTGACCAGAAAGTTAATGTAAGGCAACTCTGGTGCTATATGGCCTGGGTATAGTCTATACATTAACTTGAAGTAGCCTGAAGAGTCTTCTGACACATGATGCTGAGACTGAAGTAGTAGCCTAAATTCTCTGACACATCTGAAGAGCAAAGACGGATATGATCAATAATCAAAAATCTCATTCATGTTTAACTTTAATATCTTCTTGAGACAATGCTGGGCATTCTTCTATACTGAGCAAAAATATAAACACAACATGTACAGTGTTGGCCCCATGTTCCATGAGCTGAAATAAAAGATCCAAGAAATGTTCCATATGCACAAAATGTATCTCTAATTGAGCACAAATGTGTTTACATCCCTGTTAGTAAGCATTTCTCCTTCGCTAAAATAATCCATCCACCTGACAGGTGTAGCATATCAAGAAGCTGTGCTGTGCTAGGGACAATAAAACGCCACTCTAAAATGTGCAGTTTTGTCACACAACACAATGCCACAGATGTCTCAAATTTTGAGCGAGCATGCAATTGGCATGCTGATGGCAGGAATGTCCACCAGAGCTGTTGCCAGATAATTTAATGTTAATTTCTCTACCATAAGCCGCCTGCAAAGTAATTTCTGAGAATTTGGCAGTATGTCCAACCAGCCCCGAAACCACACCAGCACAGGACCTCCACATTCGGCTTCTTCACCAGTGGGATCATCTGAGACCAGACAGCTGATGAAACTGAGGAGTATGTGTCTGTAATAAAGCCCTTTAGTGTGGAAAAACTCATTCTGATTAGCTGGGCCTGGCTCCCCAGTGGGTGGGCCTGGCTTCCAAGTGGGTGAGCCTATGCCCTCCCTGGCCCACCCTTGGCTGCGCCCGGCCCAGTCATGCGAAATCCAAAGATTAGGGCCTAATACATTTATTTCAACCGACTGATTTCCTTATTGGAACTGTAACTCAGTAAAATTGCTGAAATTGTTGCATTTATATTTTTGTTCAGTATAGTTCTGGGTTCATTTGACCCTTCTCGCTTACCTTCAACAGTAAGTCACCATCAGTAGGCTAACTTTATTAACAGGTGCAACAGTTACAGGACAGACTCACCTACTTTAAACTGCGACGTATTGTCATTGGGGTCTGCGTGGTCTTTCACCAGCATCATGTGGAGGATACCGAAGGAGTTCTGTATCCCGAAGATGGATCCATTACACCAGGTAGCAGCGAAAACAACTAACCAGCCGAACCCGCCCTCGGGTGGGACGAACCCGGGGCACTGCCCTGGCATCGGTGCAGGGGACTGAGAATCCGGGGACACACCGGGTTTACAATCGAGACATCCAGCCTCGATGAGCTGGATAGTACTGTCCTCATGTGGAATCTTGCATTCGCTATCTCCCAGGTCCTGTCCCTGGTTATTCTGTGCTTGCTGGTTCTCTCGGTCTTGGGGAGAACCACCGTTCTGCTCAATTTCAGAGTCAGCAGTAGCCTCATCACAGTTTTCGGTCGGCGGCTCGCCGCTCGATATTTCCTCCTCCGTCCGATTTTCTCCTTTCCCGTTGACCCCCATTTTATCCTGTCCAGTAGAGGGGTTACTGTTGTGTTCTGGGTGCATCGCTCATGCATCAGACAGCGACAGTAGCCTATTGATTGACAAGGTCGGTCTATAGAAAATAAAAAGTAGGATTCTTTCTGCTCTGTTCTTCCAGTAATTGTAGGCAAAGTCAAGTCACAGCACCAAGTTCAGTATCCGAAGTGCTGAAGTGCTGCTATAAAATCGGTTGTATAGTGAAAGGACAGGCACGTCTTATTTATTTATCATGATTTAAAGCAGGTGTCCACGAAGCCTATTTACAGGGGATATGATGACGCCGGAAAATATTTTACTTTTGCTTTCCTGCTCCGTGAAAAATGTAAATCAACCTGTGAAAACGTCTGCTGCTCGCCAACCTCAACTCAATCTCGTCCTCGCGCTGCAGAGTCACCGCTGTCCACATCTTGTAGCCTAATCTGTAAACAAATGAGTGTCGGCTCCTCCTCTTTCGTGGATTTAATGTTACATTGGAATATGTGAATCTCTCGAACCGGGGTTTTCTGTGCAAACACAGAAAATAACCTTCATTCAACAATTGCCCCCGCCTCCACTACCTCCGTCACCAATGACCGAGCTCAGGGATGGATTAAAAATTCCTGCAGTACGAGATTACGGAAAGACTCGAATGTCGCCCCACCCCTTCTGCTGTCTCTGCCATACACTACATGAACTACATTGGAAGGCGCAGCCGCAACTGAATGAATGATGTTGATGGAATGGGCCAGCATTCTCCATCAAAATATAGCAACGTTGGTCTATTGATACAATGTTGCAATTGTCAAAGGATACAGTTTCTCGCGAAAAAAGTGTCAATGTAACAATTTCTCGGCGCAATTTTGTATCGGGTGTATCGCAACTGAATTAACTTCACTCAGCCATGATGCAGCCTATTTTATCAAGTTTCAAGTTTTAATGTCACACGCACAAGTACAATGAAATGCTTTTCTTGCAAACTCAAAGCCCCAAAATGCAAAACAATAGCATTGTATTACTAGAAAAAAACGAGAAATAAGAATAAGAAATATGAAATACACAATAGTAAGTAAGTAAGCAAGCATTCTATATACATAAAATATTTAATAAGTCAGTTCCAATACCATATTTACATGTGCAGGGATACTGGGGTGACGGAGGTAGATATGTATAGGGAGGGGTAAGGAGACTAGGCCATAGGATATAAGTGAGTGGGTGTGCAAGTGCGCAGGTGTGTAGAGTCAGTATAAATGTATGTGCATATTATGTGTGAGTGAGCAAATGATGGAGTGAGTGTTTGTGTGTGTGTGTGTGTGTGTGTGTGTGTGTGTGTGTGTGTGTGTGTGTGTGTGTGTGTGTGTGTGTGTGTGTGTGTGTGTTGGAGTGACAATGTGTGTGAGTGTGTAGGGCCCTATGAGTGTGCATAGGGCCTACACATAGAGACAGTGCAAATACTGAAATAAAAGGTCAATAAAGATACAAGGTAACTCGGTCCATGTAGCTATTTTGTTAGCTATTTATCAGTCGTATTGCTTGAGGATAGAAACTGTACAAGAGCCTGTTGGTGTCAGACTTGATGCACCAGTACTTCTTGCCATGCCGCATCAGAGAAAATAGTCTATGGTTTGGGTGGTTGGGGTCTTTGACGATTTTCCGGCTCTTCTTTTCACACAGCCTGATATAGAGGTCCTGGATGCAGGGAGCTCGGCCCCAGTAATGTACTGCGCTGTTGGCACAATTCCTCTGTAGCACCATGCAGTCGAGGGCGGTGCTATTGCCATACCAAGCAGTGATGCAAATAGTCTAAATGCTCTCAATGTTACAGCTGTGTGACCTTTTCAGGATTTCAAATCTAATCTAATCTAATTTTATTGGCCACATACAAGTCAAATGCTTACTTACAAGACCTTAACCAACAATGCAGTTTTAAGAAAACACATAAAAAAAGAGTAAGAGATAAGAATAACAAATGGTTAAAGAGCAGCAGTAAATAACAATAGCGGGGCTATATACAGGGGGTACCGGTACAGAGTCAATGTGCCGGTGTTGAGGTAGTTGAGGCAATATGTACAGGTAGGTAGAGCCATTAAAGTGACTATGCATAGATAATAACAGAGAGGAGTAGCAGCGTTCGGGGGGGGGGGCAATGCAAATAGTCTGGGTAGCCATTTGATTAGCTGTTCAGGAGTCTTATGGCTTGGGGGTAGAAGCTATTTAGGAGCCTCTTGGAACTAGACTTGGTGCTCCGGTACCGCTTGCCTTGAGGTAGCAGAGAGAACAGTCAATGACTAGGGTGGCTGGAGTCTTTGACTATTTTTAGGGCCTTCCTCTGACACCACCTGGTATAGAGGTCCTGGATGGCAGGAAGCTTGGCCCCGGTGATGTACTAGGCCGTACGCACTACCCTCTGTAGTGTCTTGCAGTTGGAGGCTGAGCAGTTGCCATACCAGGCAGCAATGCAACCCGTCAGGATGCTCTCGATGGTGCAGCTGTAAAACCTTTTGAGGATCTGCGGACTCATGCCACATCTTTTCAGTCTCCTGAGGAGGAATAGGTTTTGTTGTGCCCTCTTCACGACCATCTAGGTGTTCTTGGACCATGTTAGTTTGTTGGTGATGTGGACGCCAAGGAATTTGAAGCTCTCAGCCTGCTCCACTACAGCCCAGTCGATGAGAATGGGGGTGTGCTTGGTCCTCCTTTTCCTATAGTCCACAATAATTTCCTTTGTCTTGATCACGTTGAGGGAGAGGTTGTAGTCCTTGCACCACATGGTCAGGCCTCCTCCCTATAGGCTGTCTCATAGTTGTCGGTGATCAGGCCTACCATTGTTGTGTCATCAGCAAACTTAATGATGGTGTTGGAGTCGTGCCTGGCCGTGCAGTCATGAGTGAACAGGGAGTACAGGAGGGGACTGAGCACGCAACGCTTAGGGGCCCCTGTGTTGAGGATCAGCGTAGTGGATGTGTTGTTACCTACTCTTACCACCTGGGTGGCAGCCCATAAGGTAGTCCAGGATCAAGGTGCAGAGGGAGGAGTTTAGTCCCCGTGTCCTTAGCTTAGTGATGAGCTTTGAGGGTACTATTGGTGTTGAACGCTGAGCTGTAGTCAATGAATAGCATTCTCACATAGGTGTTCCTTTTGTCCAGGTGTGAAACGGCAGTGTGGAGTGCAATAGAGATTGCATCACCTGTGGATCTGTTGGTGCGGTATGCAAATTGGAGTGGGTCTAGGGTTTCTGGAATAATGATGTTAATGTGAGCCATGACCTGCCTTTCAAAGCATTTCATGGCTACAGACATGAGTGCTGCGGGTCGGTAGTCATTTACACAGATTACCTTAGTGTTCTTGGGCACAGGGACTGTGGTGGTCTGCTTGATACATGTTGGTATTTCAGACTCAGGGACAGGGAGAGGTTGAAAATGTCACTGAAGACACTTGCCAGTTGGTCAGCGCATGCTCGGAGTACACGTCCTGGTAATCCGTCTGGCTCTGCGGCCTTGTGAATGTTGGCCTGTTTAAAGGTCTTACATCGGCTGCGGAGAGTGTGATCACACAGTCGCCCGGAACAGCTGCTGCTCTCATGCATGTTTCAGTGACATCGGCAGAAGAATCCCGGAACATATTCCAGTCTGTGCTAACCAAACAGTCCTGTAGTTCAGCATCTGCTTCATCTGACCACGATTTTATAGACCGAGTCACTGGTGCTTCCTGCTTTAATTTTTAGCTTGTAAGCAGGAATCAGGAGGATATAATTATGATCAGATTTTCCAAATGGAGGGCGAAGGAAAGCTTTGTACCCGTTTCTGCGTGTGGAGTAATGGTGTTCTAGAATTTTTTTCCCCCTGACATGCTGATATAAATTATGTAAGCTTCCCTGCATTAAAGTTCCCAGACACTAGGATGGCTTATGGCGGTATACAGCTCACTGAGTGCCTGGTCGGGTGTCTGTATTATATCCCTCCCGTCCGACTCATTGAAGAAGAACTCTTCGTCCAGTTTGAGGAGAGAAATCGCAGACCTGATGTCCAGAAGCTTTTTTCAGTCAAAAGAGATGGTAGCAGCAACATTATGTACAAAACAAGTTACGAACAAAGTGAAAAAACTAACAAAATAGCATGGTTGGTTAAGAGCCGATAAGACGGCAGCCTTCCCCTCCGGCGCCATCACAACAAAATTTACGGGCCCATGACTGACTTTTTCAATCTCCCGAGGGGGAAGAGGCACAGCCGCGCCTTCTTCACGACTGTGCGTGTGTGTTTTAATCATTTTAAGTCTTTAGGGATTTGGACACTGAGGAACTTGAAGCTGTCTACCTGCTCCACTGCCGCCCCGTCGATGTAGATGGAGGCGTGCTCGCCCTCCTGTTTCCTGTAGTTCATGATCAGCTCCTTGGTCTTACTGACGTTGAGGGAGAGGTTGATGCTCCGGCACCACACTGTCAGGTCACTGACCTCCTCCCTGTAGACTGACTCATCGTTGGCGATGAGTGATGATCAGGCGGTGATCAGGCCTATCACCATTGTGTTGTCAGCGAACTTGATAATGGTGTAGGAGTCGTGCGTGGTCACACAGTCGTGGTGAACAGGGAGTACAGGAGGGGATTAAGCACACAACCCTGTGCAGCCTCTGTGTTAAGGGAAAATAAGCACAGCATCCATCACATCCCATACATTTGCATTTTTGACCAGAATAAAATGCTGTTAAAACGTGCGATTTACGTCTAGTGACGGAAATGGAGGCTTGTAAAGCAGGCTTCTTCTATGACTTCTACTGTCTACTTCCATTGTTGGTTTCATTGACTCTTCCCTTTAAGTGGGCAATTAGCAGTTGCCATATCCATTTTTGGACTAATAAATGAATGATAAGTACCCAAAATTCTTCAAGAATATAATTTAGAAATGTCTCATGAGCTTAGTTCAAACGTCATACACCATCAGAATCCAAAATAAGCTTGTTTTTTCAAAGTAAATGTAAACAAACATTATACAGCCTCAAAACATGGTTAAAAGTAAACTATAATTTTGAAATCATGGATGGTCCGTCCTTGCGTCCATAGCTATCTATGAATTTGAGAGTGGTTACATTTCTCCAGTCCCATCCCTCAGCTTTTTACTGAAACAGGTGAGGGGAGTGCGCTTTGTTATTGTTTCTACTGCTCATTGCGTCTCTAAACTTCCCCTATTTGACACATTTTTAACTACAACTTCCAAGTGCATTGGAGAGGATCAGCTTGAGCAAAGAGAGGTGTAGAATCAGTGATCTACAAATGGTATTCCCTACCAAATAATAGGCTTTGTGCAATTAACATTATTAGAGCTACATCTCCCCACCAAATGCTCACACAACCAGACATTGATTGATTGAAGACAGCTTGTGTCAATTACAAATAATTTCCTAGGATTTTCTACCTGCAGCAAACCTAGTGGACAATGCTGAAAATAACAGTAAAAAAACAAAAAAACAACTGGCCATAATCATAGGCCACAGCTGTGACGCAATAGCTAACTTTCACCATTGGATGGGGCCAACATGCAACAGTTGACCTATTTCAGTGTATGGCTATAGATAAGTGTCCTTTGTCTCTCCTGATCTTACAGTCCCTCTGGCTCGATGCACTGATGGCTTTGTTTTATAATCATTGATGCCTATATTATAGGATTTGTCTCTGTGGGAGCATCATCCCACTCCTTAATGAGGCCTATAAATAGATGATTGAGGAGTTCTGTTTCTAGAACTTTCCGGCAGTTCACACATGTAATGGGTCAAAGGTCTTTAATTTCCCTGAGAGGTGGAGGCTGGGGTCGGGTGGTCTCCCAGCAAAGAAAAGACGGAGATGTCAGCAGCGCTGAATGATGCATTCTGTCTGGTTCAGACTGGAACTGATTGAGAAAGGGTGGGGGAGGGTGAGTGGGTGACAGAGGGGGTAACTGGCAGAGAGAGGGGGTGAGTAGGAGATAGAGGGTGAGAGGGTGGGTGAGTGGGAAAGAGAGAGAGGGTGAGTGGGAGAGAGGGAGGGTAAGAAAGAGAGGTTGAGTGAGTGTGTGAGAGAGAGAGAGAGAGAGAGAGAGAGAGGATGAGAGAGGTAATGTAAGTAGTGTTCAGCATGCCTGAACATGCAGCAGCCAGCGGGGGGTGAGGTGGTGCTGGCAGACCCATTATCACACTGCTGTGACTCACATCACATTCTTTTCCCTCAGGGTTCTGAAAGTTACAGTTTGTTCTATGTAATTCAATTCACTGGTTTATGCCTGTCAGTGGAACAAAAACAAATCAAGAGTCCCTGTCTGTATTCCATAGCTGATGTTTGTGATCCTGGTGTGGTTTGCATTGGAAGCAAACTTCTTCTATCGAAAGGTGACACCCTCACCCTCATACCTGTAGTCATTGGCACACGGTGACGCAGTGGGGAAAATACTTTCAGACAAAACAATATTTTGTGTGACACACTGTGCTAGACAGTCTCCTGAAGGGACATGCATGGTTTTATCTCAGGGTACGTGACCAGACAGCATCTAGCAATGACTGTCCCTGACAGTCTAGACTCATGGAAATGTACATAATAAATTATCAACTTAAAAGTACTTGTTGGCTATTCATCAATGTGAAAACAAATGGACTGAATAGGTGTTTATATTTTTAAGGAAGTGTTCAAGGCCTGCTACATTAGCAGTACCAACACGCACATATCCAGTGATCCCTGCTGGTAGATATTGTCTGACATGTGCCACGTTTCTGTCTGCGCTCCTGTTTACATCTGCCTCCTGTTTCCATCTGGGTCCCTGTTTCCATCTGGGACCGTTTCCATCTGGTCCCATGTCCATCTGCTCTCCTGTTTCCATCTAGTCCCATGTTTCCATCTGCTCTCTGTTTCCATCTGCTCTCTGTTTCCATCTGGTCCCATGTTTCCATCTGCTCTCCTGTTTCCATCTGGTCCTCTGTTTCCATCTGTTCGCCTGTTTCCATCTTTGACCCTGTTTCCATCTGGTCCCGTTTCCATCTGCTCTCCTGTTTCCATCTGGTTCTCTGTTTCCATCTGGGTCCCTGTTTCCATCTGACCCCCTGTTTCTTCTGGTTAGAACCAGACTCAGGTAGAAGTTAACAACAAAACAAACATGAGGAAATGCTGAAGGTAAAGTATGTTTGTGTATGTTGTCAGTGTTCTTCCATTCTTGTCAGTGAGAGATGTCATGTTAGCATCATTTATGTGATGTCATGTTAGCATCATTTATGTGATGTCATGTTAGCATGATTTATGTGATGCCATGTTAGCATGATTTATGTGATGTCATGTTAGTACCTATAGTCTCACTTCATGATACATACATTCCAGTGGCGATCAGTGCTGTTTAAGATTTTTTTTTCATAAGTATGACCTTATTTCTATTACAGCATATTGGATGACTCATTCATATTCCATTATCCCAGTTCAATGTAACATTGATAGGTTTAAACTACTACATGATACTCCAATTTTCCCTATACCCATCGTGAGATTGCTATAACCTAGCCTATGAATGAAAGTTTACAAAATAGGTGCATACAGGTTGAGAGACAAATTTGAGGTGACAGACAATGACATTCAATACCGCCACTCTTGCCTGCATCTAGCTGATAAGGGGTGTAATCATCAGTCCAATAGTTGCAAACAAGAGTTTCTATTGGACAAATTCACGTATGTTTATCCCCATTTTGTTCCATTTGCTTTCGTTTAAGAAACGTTTTTCAACAGAATCAGAGAATGAATACAGCCCTGATCACTCGTAAAAACAGTTCACTCTCATAACAGCCACGCTGTATTCCTTCTCTTCCCTTCACTTGTGGACTTCAATGCACAACACATCAGCTGTATGTGACCAAGCCAAACCGCTACACACAGCCTACATCGTTGTCACCATATTAGCTTAACGTCATAGTCAGCATAGCTAATAGAACTAACGCGTTAGTTAAACTCGCTATAATCATGCAGTAACATTAGTGTACAGTCAGTAAGCAGTTACACCAGCGGGCCCCGGTGGCAATAAGTGAGAAATACCAAAAGCTTACCTTGACTTGGAAGAGTTCCAGTGCTGTTTTGGAAAATCAAAGCCAGCTAGCTAACATAGCATCCCTCTGTTTGAGCGGGGTGTTTCAGTAGGCTAAACTAGATAGCTGCATTTGCTAGCTAAGCAAGTGAAACTGAAAGTGGAAAAAAAAGACAACATTTCTCTCTTTCTCTCTTTCTTTCTTGCTTCTCCTTCATTTTGGAAGAAATTAATTTGTTCAAAACTGTTCAACTATTGTCTTTCTCTCTCTTTGAGTCACCTACTCACCACATTTTATACACTGCAGTGCTAGCTAGCTGTAGCTTTTGCTTTCAGTACTAAATTCCTTCTCTGATCCTTTGATTGGGTGGACAACATGTCAGTTCATGCTGCAAGAGCTATGATGGAGGACGTCCTCCGGAAGTTGTCATAATTACTTTGTATGTCTTTGGAAGGGGGTGAGAACCATGAGCCTCCTAGGTTTTGTATTGAAGTCAATGTACCCAGAGGAGGACTGAAGCTAGCAGTCCTTCAGCTACACCATGGTGCTACCCTACAGAGTGCTGTACAGGCTACTGTAGACCTTCTTTGGTGACGTGATTATATTTAGTATCGTTTATTATCTAAAAAGTATAACTTTTTTAATGTTTTAAGATTTACATTTTTATGAAATGAACTGAGGAGGGTGTTCCTCCCTTTCCTCTGAGGAGGAGCGTCCACTGATACATTCCATTTCTTCATACATCAATTATTTACTTGAACTTCAGATAAGCCCCTGCATAACGCCCACTAATAAAGTTACAACTTGTAATATTTTGGGCTTAAGGTAACATGTTGGGGTAGTATTAGGTAACTACAACTTATAGTCAAGATGAAGTGTCATGTTGTGGATTGTAGTAGTACTAGATAACAATAGCACTTCAGGGTATGGGAGGTGTTGTGTAGCAGTAGTATTTGGGGTGTAGTACAAGACAAAGGGGAAGTATTGTGTTTTGGGGTGTAGGACAAGACAAACGGCAGGTATTGTGTTTTGGGGTGTAGGACAAGACAAAGGGGAGGTATTGTGTTTTGGCGTGTAGGACAAGACAAAGGGCAGGTATTGTGTTTTGGCGTGTAGGACAAGACAAAGGGCAGGTATTGTGTTTTGGCGTGTAGGACAAGACAAAGGGGAAGTATTGTGTTTTGGGGTGTAGGACAAGACAAAGGGCCGGTATTGTGTTTTGGCGTGTAGGACAAGACAAACGGCAGGTATTGTGTTTTGGCGTGTAGGACAAGACAAACGGCAGGTATTGTGTTTTGGCGTGTAGGACAAGACAAAGGGGAAGTATTGTGTTTTGGGGTGTAGGACAAGACAAAGGGGAAGTATTGTGTTTTGGCGTGTAGGACAAGACAAAGGGGAAGCTAGGTGATTCCTGCTCTGATTCTGGTTTCCTGTCTCGCTCTCTGTCTTTCTCAATCAGATGCTATTACTTCTATCATGTCCCAGCTTGTCCACCTTGCCAGCTCTCCTCCATATAAGGACTGGAGTCAAATCTCTGTCCTCCTCCTCCTCTCCTTCAGGTCCACAACAATGCACACCATGGGGATTGTGACAATAAACATGCATGCTCAAACATTCACTCCCTGTCTCTCTCTCACTCACGCACGCAAGCATTCACCCTCACACACGCTGACACACTCTCGTACACACCTGAATGTGAGTATGTGGGTCACATGCTTTAATATGATCTGATGCCAAACTCATGTTCTATTCACATACATTACACATAGAAATACATGGGCACTTTGTCATACAATGATGTCATGAACAGCCAACACACAATATGCCTACAAAAACACACACACTAACAAGCCCCTTCAAGCTTACCTACTGCTACTGAAGAGTAAATTGGTATGCAAGGAGTGACACAAACAAACAGTACACCCTCCCCCCTCCTGAAAGAGTTAAGGAGACCTAGAGAGAGAGAGCGAAAGAGAGAGAAAGAGAGAGAGAGAGAGAGAGAGAGAGAGAGAGAGAGAGAGAGAGAGAGAGAAAGGGGCACAGAGGGGAGAAAATTAGGGTGTGTTAAAAAGGAGGGGAAAGTTTGGTGAGAATAAAAGAAGACGCTGATGTGGAGAGAAAGAGAGCGAGAATGTGAGAGAAAAGCACAAAGAAGAGTGAAGAGCAGAAAGAGACATTCGATATCTTATTATTCTTCAATTCAGGTATAGTAAAAGATCACTACTGGCATTGGTTTGTTTTAGTTCTTTCAATTGGTTGCTATGGTGATACATTTGAGAGCATGACTGTTCTAATCTTTCTCACAACAATTGATTAACATAACAATTGATTAACATAGTCAACATCAACTCAGATAAAGCCATCCAACAACTTTAATCATTTAGATTGATGATGTGTTATTCTATGGATGAAAGTATGTGGGAAGCTAAAAGGAGGACTAGCATATGTTGAGTACAATTTGGGTTCCCACAGATTTTTCTGGCACCCTGCCAACTGAGAAGAAAGCACTAGCTGGTGGATACTTTTTTTTTACTCCTTGAGAATCAGCCTTATTAGTTTATCTCTCTGTGAACCGGTTGTCCTACAGTACATTATGTCTCTGTGAACCGGTTGTCCTACAGTACATTATCATTATCTCTCTGTGGACCGATTGTCCTACAGTACATTATCTCTCTGTGAACCAATTGTCCTACAGTAAATTATTGTTCTGTATCTTTCTGTCTGTTGTATCCTGTGTCTGCTCCTGTACGGGTTCACACGGTAATAATGTGGTAGTTAATTCCTACTTGTGGTTATAATCTTTCCATTTCTGTCCCACAGAGATGATGTCATTCTGCTGGAATTGGGCAGCTCTGCTCCTTCTACTAGTACTGACCCCTGACCTGCTTCCCACCCACCTCATCAACACCCGACCCCTCCTCACACACGCCATCCCCACCTCCCCGACTGTCACACACCCCAAGATCCAATATGTTACTGGTGTGGGCTTTGACTACGATGAAGATGACTACACTGAAGAGAACGCTTCCCATTCCCCTCCCAATTACAGCAAAACCTCATCAGCTTCTACTCTGATTCCGATGCAGCCCAAGCCCTGTGACTACCACCCCTGCCAGGACAACCAGATGCCCTGCTCCCAGCTCTCTGCCCAGACCGGGTGCCTCTGCCCTGGGCTAAGTGGGGTAGACGAGCCCCCTCACGCGCCACACCTCCAGAAGCTAGTGCCAGGCACTGATGGAGGGGCAGAGATACGGTGGTGCGCTCCAGCCTCTGTGGTATCTGGATACAGGGTCCTGATCGAAGATCGAAAGGGAGCGCCTCTCCAGTTCAGGGGTGATTCTCGGAGCGGGGTGCTGGGGGAACTAGAGGCAGGTGTCAAGGTGTGCGTGGAGGCAGTGAACATAGCGGGAACCAGCGCCCCCTCTGAGCTCTCCTGCCTGCGCTACGACCCCCCTGAGGCCACCAACCTGGCCCTAAGGGTGGGGGTCATCGGAGGGGGGCTGGGATTTCTCCTGCTCCTCTCCTTGGTCGCCCTGGTCCTCTGGAGGCGACAGACGTGTAAAACAGGGGAAAACTCTGCCGAGGGGCTGGGGAACCCCTCCTACAGCACGGAGGGAACGCTGTGATACAATTCTGTGTAGCAGAGAATGTAAGAGTAAAGTAACTGGGATGGGACAGAGACAAAATGGCTTCCCTCACCAGTGACTCACCAGCACAGTGCTCAGGTTGTTCAGAATCCTGCACTTAGGAATATGGAAATTAATAATAACTTTTGACTTTTGTGGACTAAATAACCCTAACAAAAGCTTAAGAAGCTTTGTGACTAAAGAGACTGCAGGTTGTTTGCTGGCAAATTAACTTGTGTACAGTGGTGATTTTAACATGTCAATCTTGGTGGGGCAAAAAAATGGGATGTGCATGCCAGCAAAGCCATTACACTACACAACAATAAACAATACATTAATTGCACTATAACGGTGACAAACGGTGCCCATAATCTGTTAGGGCCTACATAAAGCTGTCCCAACAGCAGTCCCAACGTCTCACCACTGCTACACCTGGCTATCAGCAGAGCCTTGTCTGGCAGTGAAACAGTTAATTCAGCCTCATTTACTGACTTTAAAAAAAACATAGCTGATATAGCTGACTTGCTTAAACAAATGCGGTTTCTAATGACAATTGAGATGTGCAAACTATGGCACAAGGGGATGACAAGAGGATAAGAGGCTATCCGTAATTTCGATTAAGACATTAATGAGCAAGCTAGGACGGACATAGTTAATATAACTCTTTGTTTAGCACTTTTGAAATGTACAGTTACAGAATTCAGAACATTGGCCATTCTTACAGTGTTCTCCCTGTACACCAAGTCAGAACCATAGGATAAATAAAGGGGGCATATAAGCAGACAGTGAAAGCTCTTACAATATTCAATGATTACATTTCTCTAAAATAGGTTATAGGCTACATGTGCATCACCAGAGCAGTAGGCGAAATTAAGAGGTGTAAATAGACCAAATTATTAGGATGAGGCACATGGGCTACTAACATCTTACTACACAACATACACTTAGTATTACTTTCTTAGCTACAGTATACATATCTCCTTGGCATATTACATAATTTATGCAGCAGCATACAATACATTTTTGTATGCTGTGCTCAACTGAACAGGAAGGTGGCGCGGCGGTCCTTCGTGGGCAAATTTGGCTATCAAAGTCTGGCATTCTCTGGATTTATGGTGCTTTCAAAACAACTGGGAACACTGAAAAAAATCATCATCACCATGAAAGATGACGGATTTACAATTCCGAGTTGGATGACCGTTCAAAATGTATTTTCCCAGTCAGAGCTTGTTTATTCCCGACTTCCCAGTTGTCTTGATTTTACTGAAGTCAAGTTTTCGCAGTTCCAAGTTAACAGACATTTTGAGCGCGGCACAAATTATTCTTCATTGACAGCATAGCCAATGTTGAATGTTTATCATTTTAAACTTGGAAAATAGCTCCTTAATCCCAGATTTCATTGACAGCATGGCCAATGTTGAATGTTTATCATTTTATCATAGCCACTACTGAATAGCAGGCTAGTGATTGCTTTGTAATGCTTGCAGTTAGCCACTATCACTGATTCCTTCCAAACCATTCATCGTTGAATTAGCGATTTCCAACTTGTTGTGTAATGTTTATGTCCAATGGCCAATGGCCGATGAGTAGATGATCAACTTGATTCATGATCATGACTGCTAGCTAAGATTTTGAAAGTATGATGTTGACATGATCAGTCCAATCAAAGCTACTGTACATATAACGTGATTTGACTTCATTTTAAGGGGATGACTTTGGCCAATGACTGTGGCCAATGACCTTGAGCCTTCATGGATGAGCACTTCTAATGTAGCTCTATAGCAGCACCCAAGGAGCTAGAATTTTCTGCTGGCTTGCCCCACCACCACAGAAAGCACTGAGCTAGGCTGAAACACCTGCATTTTGGAGCTGCCTTACTCAAGAAAAAAAAAAGACCATGTTTGCATGCAGGTTTATTAACTCAATCCTAGATCTTTTTTTTTTTACATTGTTTGCAGACTGATATGTGACACGTATTAATGAATTAAAATAACATGCAAAACAGGAAAGTCAATTTTCTTGCTAAAAATGTGGGGTTCAAAACAGGTGGAGCTCCTGCCCTGAATGACGGGTAGCCACTGCTTGTGTACCATTCGATCATGACAGGGAAGAGTTATGGCAGTCGGATTCATGTGTAGAATAAATAAAACTGACCTATGAATAGCAAAAGCAATTGTTTTTAGAATAAAAGTGTTTACATCATTTTGCCTGAGTTTGTGTGACTGATTGTTTTTAATGGAAGGAACATAATATGTTGATGAAACTCAATGAATATAATAAAGTGATGTCCCATAACAGTAATGCAACTTTTATTTTGAAACTTGAGTAAGATGAACCGTTGAAGATGAAGAATCGGTCTGATTGGCTATAGCTACAATTCTGTCATAAGTCCCTCCTTTTTAAGAATTTCGTCCAATGGTTACCGCTCAAAAAATCTTCTTGGAACGAAGAAGGATATAATGTGGTACATGACAATCAATATTCCATTCAAATACGCACCAGTAAACAAGATGGCAATCTCAGGTAAGTGTAAATGCCACGATTGTATTCTGCATTTACCTTCTTTGTGTAGTTCGCAGTGCTACTAGATCGTTACTGATCATCTGTCTTTGTGAGCCATAATACGACAATACATTGGATCAAATGTCAATCGTTGATTTTTGCCAGTGTAACGCCAGGTTGATTTGATAGGCTATGTGGGGTTTGAAAGTGGCTGGGCATGGTATCGTACCGGACAGTGACTCAGCACTTTTCTACTGTAATATTTTGGGGCAACTTCTGCATTCTCACTGTCTGACTCTGTAGTAGAATACATGTTATTTTCTTACAAGTTTGTTTCCTCAAAGAGAGGTTATGGTTAGTACCAGGAAGCAACATGAAGTTAGCTGTGAATCACCTCTCCACAGATAAGGATATCTCCTACTCTGACCTTAAGGCCCTCCTGACCAAGAGCAACAAGGGTCTTCTGGTGGTTGATGTAAGGACAAAAGAGGAGGTAGACAGAGGACACATTCCAGGATCAATCCATATTCCAGGTGAGCTTCAGTCGGAGTCCTGTAGTAAAATTACACTCTCCGGTTCAATTGGAATTTGCTGTCCAGAGTCCAAAACTTTGGAAGCATAATGAACCCCAATTTATATGGGTGTAATTCAGCCAAATATGAGCAAGAAAGGTTTGATTTACTGTTGTCATTGAGCTACTTATTTAGGTATATTTATTGCGTTCTAAATGGAGTCGTATTGCAAACTTCCTGTGTCTCCTCTCCCAGTTGATACAGTGGAGAGTGCCCTAGCGCTGGACCCTGCTGAGTTCCAGGCCAAATATGGGGTGCCCAAACCCCCCCTGGATACCCCTGAGCTGGTGTTTCACTGTCAGATGGGCCGGCGAGGAGGCGTGGCCACAGACAAGGCACGAGGCCTTGGATTCCAAAAGTATGAGTGTACATTTTGACAATACTGCTCTGTATACTGTGTTTGATGCCTTGGGATACTTTTGAAAAATGATGACATCTTCCTACTCTCGTTTCAGGGCCGTCAACTATGCCGGAGGATACCAGGAGTGGTCTGAGAAAGAGGGGTGATAAGTTGCACGATTAGCCTGCATTATGAAAGCAGAGCATAAAAACGCACAAATGATGCTCACATTCTGCTGAAACATGAAATTACTAGTGTATTTGTTATAACATTTTTCATCACTTGCCTTTTTGTAGCTTTTATTTGTTATTACAGATGTGCTCCATATGTTTTAAAATAAAGAATGTATTATTTTTAACCGTGTTTTCCCATAGAGCTCCACTTTTCCCATCTTCTACCACTACCATGGCTGTAGGCTTGCACTGCTTATTACCTTCAGTAAGAGTTTCTTCAAACCCGTACTGCTGAAGCTGCACTGTGGCACATAGAGCTTATCCAGGTGATGCACATCTACATCCCATAGACATAGAGGGGAAACCCCCGGGTTTGCCTGATGGTTGAAATGAGTCCGTTATCGTACATGTTGTGTACCGTAGACGGGTGTGTGCCTTTCCAAATCATGTTGTGTGTGTGTGTGTGCATGATGGTGAAATGCCTTTGTTATCAAATCCGAGTGGGTATTCTCCATTATTAACCTCTCCACTAATTTAGCGTAAAGGGGCACCGTAAAAGATCATCGTCTGAGACTGATTGGTTAACATAGTGGAATTTAGTGATCGTTGCATCTATTGGCTTGGCAATTGAAAAATATGAAATATCAGTATGATGTTGATTAACGTAGAGTAAATTTTGTAGGTAGAGGAATAGCCTCAGAAACACACAGCAAGTTCCTCATACTTGTCTTATATACAGTGATGGAGGTTTGGATTTGATTTGCACACAGACGCTAGCATATGTGCTCAAGACAGGAAGTCAAGTATATCCCAACATAAAAGCCTGCTATCTATTCTCACTAGGGGTTTTTTAATCAAAAAGCATTTTATATAATTGAAAGAATAGAGAAATTGAAAGAACACATTTTGATTTTACATTTGTATCTCCCAAGTTGTATACAGACTTCTGAACATAACTACTATGTCCCCAATGCTGACTGCTCTATTGGTAAATATACAACTTATCCAAAGTTAAAGTAATAATGCCTGTATAGTTAGTTGTGTTTGCATGTTGTATTTGAACATAATTTCAGTACGTTGAAACAGTAGTATGCTCTCTGAGGGACATATACTGCAGTCCTCTCTTTTACGGTACGGCAGACATACTAGAAGGCATGGAGGACCCAACATGACATCAAGCTGTAAATGAATACATATTTCTCCAGTTCAGTGTTGTCCTCTAACATTGTTATCACTCACAGGATGGATCAAATCTCTCTGTTTGACCTGACAAAAATGTATTCATCTTGTTAAAAATCATTAAAACTGGTTTCTTTAGTTGGATCAATGTGTATTATGTAAATATTTGCTTAAAAACCACAGTACTTCCTATTGTTCTCCCAGTTTATTTTGATTTTGTTGGAATCAAATACATCAAAAGCGAAAACACACATAGTACATGGATGTCTGAATATGAGGGATAAAATGCTTTAATAACAGTGCTTGTGGTAACAACTTTAAAGGCCCTTAACAAACAAACCAAGGCCTGTCGCTATGCAGCTTTGTTGTCGCTATGCAGTCGCTATGCAGCTATGCTGTTACTATGTAAGTGCCCTCTTCAGCCAAGAGGACTCAATTCCCTGAAGGTCCTCTATAGTCACCTGCACCACCTACACACGTAGGTCATGAAGAAGAGTGTTTAGACTCAGAAAACAATAGAGCACTTTTAGAAGCCAGAAGCAGAATTCTATAATGTATAATAACATTTAAATAGTAAAGGCAATCAATACTGATATAACCCATTATAAACTTTGTGTGAATATCAACCCAAGTCAAGAGCAGAACCCATAGCAAAGGTGTTTGCTTCAAATACATATTTGACCTTTAACCTCTGTGTCTGACCTGTGCGTGGCATGGGTCAGGGTAGTCACAGACGTCCTCTGGGAACACAGCGCGCATCAACTGCTTCAGCTCTGATGGGTAGACATAAGTGGGATGGCCACCGTCACCCTTCTGGCAGCCCACCCCATGGTGATACTGTACAGGTAAAGGGGAGATGTATGGGAGAGATACAATTGGTCTACAGTCAAGTGCAGTGCTCACTGGTCAAACATCCCTGATCTCAATGCATCATTCATTCACACTAACTCACACACACACATTTGTATTTTAGTCAGTTAGCAGACGCTCTTATCTAGAGTGACTTACAGTTAGTGCATTCATCTTAAGATAGCTTGGTTGCACAATCACATATCTCAGTCATAGTATGTACATTTTTCCTCAATAAAGTAGTTATCAGCAAAGTCAGTGATAGTGAGGGGAAAAAAGACAAGTGTTAGTTAATGTGGAGTTGGGGGAGGGGGGGCTGTGGGATGCTCTTTGAAGAGGAAAGGTTTCAGATGTTTTTGGAAGTTGGGCAGGGACTCTGCTGTCCTAGCTTCAGGGGAAAGCTGGTTCCACAATTGGGGTGCCAGGACAGAGAAGAGCTTTGACTGGGCTGAGCGGAAGCTTCCCTCCTGTAAGGGTGGGAGGGCCAAGAGACCAAAGATGGCAGAACAGAGTACTCAGGTTGGGGTGAAGGGTTTGAGCATAGCCTGAAGGTAGGGAGAGGCCATTCCTCTTGCTGCTCTGTAGGCAAGTACCATGGTTTTGTGGATGTGAGCTTCGACTGGAAGCCAGTGGAGTGTGCCGAGGAGCGGGTGACATGGGAGAGCTCGGTAAGGTTTAACACCAGGTGGGCTGCAAGATTGATGGCACAAGCGAGGAACCCAGTCAACAGCACGTCCAGACGGGAGATGACAAGTGCCTGGATTAGGACCTGTGCCGCTTCCTGTGTGAGGTAGGGTCGTACTCGCCACCTCTGGTCTCTACTGATATTGTGGAGCATGAACCTGCAGGAGCAATATTTGCAGAGAATAACAGGGTGTTGTCCAGGGTCATGCCAAGGTTCTTTGCACTCTGGGAGGGGGACACTGTGGATTTGTCAACCGTGATGGAGAGGTCTTGGAGCGGGCAGGCCTTCCCCAGGAGGAAGAGCAGTTCCATCTTGCCGAGGTTGAGCTTGAGGTGGTGTGACGATATACACGCTGAGATATCTGCCAGGCACGCAGAGATGCGTGTCGCCACACAGGTGTCAGAAGGGTAAAATGAGAAAAGTAGTTGAGTGTCATCCACATACAGTGCATTCGGAAAGTATTCAGACCCCTTGTCTTTTTCCACATTTTGTTACGTTACAGCCTTATACTGAAATTGATTAAATTAATTGTTTTCCTTATCAATCTACAAGTCTTCTTGGGTTTTAGAAAATTTTGCAAATGTATATATATATATATATATATATATATATATATATATATATATATATATATATATATATATATATATAAAAACTGAAATACCTTATTTACATAAGTATTCAGATTATTTTCTATGAGACCCATAATTGAGCTCAGGTGCAGCCTGTTTCCATTGATCATCCTTGAGATGTTTCTACAAGTTGATTGGAGTCCACCTGTGGTAAATTCAATTGATTGGACATGATTTGGAAAGGTACACACCTGTCTATATAAGGTCCCACAGTTGACAGAGCAAAAACCAAGCCATGAGGTCGAAGGAATTGTCCATAGAGCTCCGAGACAGGATTGTTTTGGGGCACAGATCTGGGGAAGGGTACCAAAACATTTCTGCAGCATTGAATGTCCCCAAGAACAGAGTAGCCTCCATCATTCTTAAATGTAAGAAGTTTGGCACCACCAAGACTTTTCCTAGAGCTATCCGCCCGGCCAAACTGAGCAATCGGGGGAGAAGGGCCTTGGTCAGGGGGATCACCAAGACCCTGATGGTCACTCTGACAGAGCTCCAGAGTTCCTCTGTGGAGATAGGAGAACATTCCAGGATAACAACCATCTCTGCAGCACTCCACCAATCAGGTCTTTATGGTAGAGTGGCCAGACCGGAGCCACTCCTCAATAAAAGGCACAAGACAGCCCGCTTGGAGTTTGCCAAAAGGACTCTCAGACCATGAGAAACAAGATTCTATGGTCTGATGAAACCAAGATGGAATTTTGGCCTGAAAGCCAAGTGTCACGTCTGGAGGAAACCTGGCACAATCCCTACGGTGAAGCATGGTGGTGGCAGCATCATGCTGTGGGGATGTTTTTCAGCAACAGGGACTGGAAGACTAGCCAGGGTTGAGGAAAATATCCTTGATGAAAACCTGCTCCAGAGCGCTTAGGACCTCAGAGTGGGGAGAAGGTTCACCTTCCAACAGGACAATGACCCTAAGCACACAGCCAATACAACGCAGGTGTGGCTTCTGTTTGAGTATCTGAATATCTTTGAGTGGCCTAGCCAGAGCCTGGACTTGAACCCGATCGAACATCTCCGGAGACCTGAAAATAGCAATGCAGAGAAAAAATTTGAGAAACTCCCCAAATACAGCTGTGCCAAGCTTGTAGCGTCATACCTAAGAAGACTTGAGCCTGTAATCGCTGCCAAAGGTGCTTCAACAAAATACTGAGTAAAGGGTCTGAATACTTATGTAAATGTAATTTCTATTTTTTATTATTATACATTTGCACAAATTTCTACCAATGTGTTTTGCTTTGTCGTTATGGGGTATTGTGTGTAGATTGATGAGGAAAAATAATTATTTAATAAATTTTAGAATAAGGCTGTAACTTAACAAAATGTGGAAAAAGTCAAGGGGTCTGAATACTTTCCAAATGCACTGTAGCAATGATAGGAGAGACCATTCAATGTATAATCAAGCCGAGTGACTTGGTGTATAGAGAGAAGAGGAGAGGGCCTAGAACCGAACCCTGGGGGACACCAATAGTGTGAGTACGTGGTGCAGACAGATCCTCTCCATGTCACCTAGTAGGAGCAGCCTGCCAGGTATGATGCTATCCAAGAGTGTGCAGTGCCTGAGACACCCAGTCCTGTAGAGCCTGACACCTCAATCACACCGACAGTGTCATTGCATTTTGGCACACCAGAAACACCTTCATTTTCAATGGAATGCTGCATTTGCCTTGCAGCATTGCGTTGCAGAGGCAGTTACAGTGTGTTATGTGTGGTCCATAGGTTTGATTAATCAAAGTATGCGTCAAACTATATGTGTAGACAGCTTGACAGAAATGGTAGCAGAAGGTGAATGTTGCACTTTTGTTGCACACATATCCAGATGAGGCTGCGTACCATTTTACACAATGACGCTGTAGGCATACAGCTATTGTATGCAGTAATCATGTGCCAGTGAACCCGAGTCATACTGTTAGCACTGAGGCGGTTTGCCCTAGTAGGAAGTCCACTGTGTGCAGCTCAACCTGTGCTATCAGCTCAAACATAAATATCACTGGCATGTCTACCTCTGATAAACTTCCAAGAAAAACAATCAAAACAATCAAAAATCCCAGAAAACCTTTTTAAAATATGCCCAGATTAACATTGTAGCCTAAGAAACAAGGTTCATGAAATCGGTAACTTGCTAGTAACAGATAACATCCATATACTGAAACTCACTTAGATAATACCAACAGGGGTAGCAGTTAGCCGTGCGTGGTCACACATGTACACACAGATTTTGGGTTATAGATGTGTGGTAGTAGAGTAGTGGCGTGAGGACATACTCCATCATAAATACAAATACACATAATTAATGCTGTGATACGATCAGCATCTCCCTCACCAGTTTCCGCTGAATACATTTGTAGGCCTTTTTTCGCCGTGCGTGGTCACTCCTAGGGCGCGAAGCAGCGCGGAGCAGTGGTGCCACCCACAGAGGTATTCTGCAGTGAGTAAAGGAGAGAAGCAGTTAAGGATGGAAATTATAGGAGTAATTAGACTACACAATACACATGGACAGACCAGAGATGCAAGACTTGGCCTATAATGAAAGCAATTCACCATTCGGTAGTATATCAAGTTTTACCCAAATGTCTGGCAGTGAGTCATGTAGGTGTCCATGGTTGTCACGGAGTAAACGTGCATTTTCATATACTAATTTAAAAGCATGTTATTGTCCCTTGACCCTTTGATGACCCACACAAATGATAGGGCTGATTAAAAAAATTGATGAAATCACCCCTGAACACAATGTGTGATATACTAAATTAAACTATTCTTGTTTTAAATAAACTCGGGATATGTCATTTGAAAATATTGCAGCACGAGATAACCGGATGCGGGACAGCAAGATGTGCCTCTCACGTGCCTCAAACCGAAGAGCATCAATTTGTGGCGCGAGATTTTAATCCGAAAGGATCAAAGGCGCCGTGCAAATGTTTTGAAGTCTGTCAAACCGCATTCACCCACACCTGTCTCATCTGTGCTAGGGACGGGAACTCTCGGTGAAGATGATGAAACATATACAACAGGTGCATTTTTTGAAATATACACCGAAATTGGCCGATTTCTCTTGTCTAGTTAGCTAACTAGCCACAGTTTTCACTTCCATGCTGCTAGCTAGCTAGCTAGCTACCGCCACACAACTAATCTCTAGTACGGGTTATTTTCTTCAGCTATCACAATGTGTCTTTGAGTTGACTTATCCCAAATAATAGTTTGTTTTGTGTTAGGTTTTACAATCACTGATGTTACTTGCCCGTTGGGGGAGAGAACGGCTAGAAAAGTCCTTAGTCGTAGATGGAGGGGGACTACTGGTCCTGTTGTGGGCCGCGCCGGGCCAGCCACCCAGCGGCCAGGTGGTCAACTGCACAGGTATGGACAGGTCTGAATTACCTAGAAGCTTTTATAAATCATAAAAAAAACATCAGGTTAGACTAGCCGTGGGTCTAGCTAATGTGTTATTTGTACAGTTGCAGTTGCAGGACCCTGGTGCTCAGGAGTCACAGTGGAAGAAGTCCAACAAGGTGGGTTCTGAACTAGGAAGGGTATGAATAATTTAGACACATGGTAGTACTTGTAGTACACAGAAGGTTAAGGTAAGTTGTTCCTGTTTTGGGTTGACTTAGGGACACACACACACAATCAACTCACAACTGCCCACAGCTTTGTGCATAGGCTCTTTAGGTATATGTGAGATATAGGTATAATGTGTCTTGGCTTTCTGTCTGTTTTCCAACTGAGTTCCTGTGTTTATCTTCCTCTCTAATGGATTGTGTTAGAGTTTTGGAGGAGACTGGGCCCCTCCCCCTGCCCTGCCCCTGACCCAGAGGAACTATGTGCCTTCACCGAAATCTATGGCCCTCTCCACTTCCTTCTGTCCTTTCAGGTGGGTGAACTACAGTACCCACCAGGCTTAGCCACACGTACACCTGTTAGTCAGCATGTCAGTTGACAATAGACAAGAGTATCTCCACAAAATAGTGTACTGCACAATTTTAATTTTAGCCACCACACAGAGCACAGTGGGCAAACTAAAGTAACTAAATGGAAAGGTGTGACACTTGAGTCGGGTATGTGTCCTTTATTCTCCAGATCAGTGAGGTGAAACTGGACAGGTGTAAGGTGTGGTCACACACAGAGGGCTTCTTGCACAAACTGAGCCTGACTAACGCAGGGGTGAAAATTCACCTCAAATTGAAATTGGAAGGAGAAACATACCAGAGAATTTTTAGGTATATTCTATTATTACTGCCACTGAATATATTTCATGTGTGTGTATTGTGGAATAAAATTATGTTATTCGTGTGTTTTACTCTGTTTTTTCTTAGTGGGAAGGCAGAGAGACTCACCCTGAAGGACCAGACTGTGATCATGGACGTTGCTTCTTCTATCACGCAGTCAGCATTACTCCCATGTCTCTTGTCATCGTATAGGTTGGAGAAACAGTTGACCTCTTTTATTCACAGTACATCATATTGTAATTATGTGCATGCGGTGTGTGTGTGTCTGTGTGTTGGTCCTGCAGGCCTCCCATGTTAGTTGGAGCAGGCCCGTGGTGCCAGCGAGTCCACCCTGTATTAGGAGGTGGGTTACCTCTACTTATCCCACCTGAGGCCATGGAGAGAGGCCTGTATGGGGAGCTGCACCTTCTACCAGTCACTGTTCTCACCCCATGTGTGTTGCAGTACCCCAACCTGGCAACCAGAGTCACACGCATACAGATATCCTTTATCTATCTATCACACACACACACACCTTCACTCTTATTCCTGTGTTATGTCCTGTGTGTTATGTATTCATATCCCCTTGCCTTTGGGGCTAGTTGTTTAGATAAGGCCATTTGAAAGATGTCTGAGTAGTGACAGTAGACCCTTATTCCTACTGAACCATCAGTCTTTAACCCCAGTGGTACGTGCTGCTGTACAGCCCCAGTAACCTTCCCCTGCTGGGGCCCTCAGCCTTCCTACAGCAGCTGCCTGCCTGTCTGGCCCTGGAGGGGCTGGGTCTCTCTGGGCTTACCTGTACCCCAACACACTCCACCACCTCAGGTACTGCGATAAGCAAAATATTAAATAATATATCACATTTGATTTGTTTATCTAGTAATGATAAAGTGTTTTATATATATATATATTTTTAAATCTAAGTATATTGTTATAACATAGAAACAATGTAAAACATGTCCTGATACACAGGTTAAATACCTACTCCTTGCAGTGTCAGATTTGGACAATTGTTTTGCAAATACTGTTCAGTATTTGCATTCACCAATGACTATATGGGGCATGAACTACATTTCCATAATTTAGCATTGAGTAGGCGTGACTATGCAAAGACGTGTTCAGTGCATGTTGCCTATTATTATCATCAGCATGACCTAAATATTTAGAAATGATGACATCCAGTCCACTGAACACAGCTTGTTATGTATGCAGTATTATGTTCCGACTAGGGCCTTGCTGACAAACTCATTTACTGTGTGATGACGCTAACAATCCATCTGCTAATTTCAAACAGCCATTCTTTCAACACTGTCTTACATTAACATTACTTTGCTACCACCTCTCAACAGATCCACTCTGCAGTGACACTGTGTACAGTATAGACAGAGCACAGTGTCAGGAAACTGAGCCAGAATGGATCCCCGCTGTGGATCAGAACCTCTCTCTGTTCCTGTTCCTCCAGCACAGTGACCCCTTCCACTCCCAGCTCTCTGACTTCATGGGTGAGGAAATAAACTCAACAAACAAAAGCTCTGATTTAAGTACCCTGACTGATGAAGCTGTGGTTCACTCAAGGAGAAAATGAGTCTATGTCTGACCACAGGCTTGTTTCACTCAGTGTCAACACAATATGATTTAACAGACAGTTACAGCTCACTGTGCTCAGGAGGTAGGAAGCAGACCACAGTCAAACTCCTTTTTGTCTCTTAGTTTAAATGATTGGAGTGGAGTTTACATTTAAAACCCAATGTTGCATTATAGTGTTCTGATGTTATAAGTAGTCAAAAGAACAACACCGTTGGAGTGGCATATTTGTGATTACCCATAAACCACATGCATGACCTGTCAGCACCCTTTCTTTAGAAGACCAATTCAGTGACCTCATTGTTATTTTAATCGTGCATTCTGACATTCGAAGCAATTGTGGTTCTCTCCAGGGTGACATTGAAATATCAATTTACAGTGTCTCATCTCATCACAGTGGTTTGGCTGAAAGTTTCATGTCTTCCTGTAGCCAGTGAGGAGCTGTTAGAGCTCCACCTGGAGGATGTGTTGAGGTACAACAGGGAGGCGGTGACAGCAGCCCTGAACACACTGCTGCAGAGCACGCTGAAAGACCAGCAGCTGAGAGACAAGGCAAGTGCTCGGTACTTGGAGTTTATACACACTCACTCACTTACCTACGCAGGCACGCACACACACACACACACGCACACACACACATACACAAAGTAAAACACTATGTACTCTGACTATGCACATTGCACAAAATTCACTATCAGAGATTCTCTTCTAATCATTATGTGTATGGCATTTCCCAAACACGACTTTCTGTCTCTCTGCATGTCTCTCTGTCTGTCTGTCTCTGTCTGGTTTTCTCTCTGTGTGTCTGTCAGTCTCTCTGCCTGTCTGTCTGTCTGTCTCTCTGTCAATATGTCTGTCTCTGTGTGTCGGTCTGCCCGCCCGCCTACCTGTTGGTCTGCCTGTCTCTCGGTCGGTCTTCCTGTCTGTCGATCTGCCTGCCTGTCTGTCTGTCGGTCTGCCAGGCTCAGGAGAAGATGTACTCTGCCCTGGGGGTGATGCTGAGATCTATAGGCTGTGTGGTGAGCAGCAGCACCAACATGGAGTTCAGAGCAGCCTGTCTGGACCGCATGATGGTAGCTACATAACTACTGCAATAACTGTACTGTGAAAGAGCCTAAACAATACATTTTGATCGATTTCACAGTGTGTGTGTGTGTGTGTGTGTGTGTGTGTGTGTGTGTGTGTTAGGTGCAGGACACCTATGAGCTGTCAGCCTCTCTCCATGAGTCTCTACAGAGAGTCACAGCTGGCCGTGTAGTGCCTAGTGGCAGGTGTTACTGGGGACAGGTCAGTGGGATGTGAATCCAGGGTGTTGAGTTGAGTCCAGTGTATTATACTAGGGCCCTGTGTTTTGCACAATCATGTGACATAGCGAGATTTTATCCTGTATTTTAAGCCTTATCCAGAAATTTGAATTACACCAAAAAATAAAGCAATTGTCTGAGGATGGTGCTGGACCATCTGACACACAAAGAAAAGGGGACAGTGATGAACAAGCTTTAAATAAAGGTTAAAATCCAGGCATGCCACTTATGATACAGTATTTGTGGAAGTTCACTAATAAATTATGCCATGTAAACATTTTATAATATGATATGTTGTGTTATGATAAGTGGCCAAGTCTAACACTATGGCTGTGTTACTGCTTTGAAATGTGCTGGACTTGAGTTCAGTATTATAAATACCCTTGTAGCCGTGGCTAGGGTATGTGAGCATATGATTTACTAGTCCTGTGTTTACCACTGTGTTTCTTAGGCGGACACGCTCACCTGCAGCAGACCTAAGAACTTTGCAAGTGGGAAGGAAATCTGAACATGCTGACGTTTCGTTCTCTTGTACTATAACAGTCAATTCATTGTATTTGTTTTGTATTATATATTGTGAAATTTATTAAGTGCGATATAAATATGTATGTTTCTATGAATGTAAATTAAAACTGGAAGACACAGCGAGACAATTTTTTCTATTTCTGTTTTCCTCTGTATTCATGTATTTAAACATTAAGCGTCACTATCAAAATAAACAGTAGATGGCAGTGCAGCTTGGCAAATACAGCGAGCTCCTCGTTTTGTAGCTCTAGGGTTTGATCTGTGACGTCTAATCCGGTCGCCAACATCTGCGACGAAATTTCGCGGCAAAATCGATGAGAAGTGTACGGAAAGGTAATGGTAGTTTCCCAACTGCTATTATTAATCAAGTTATTGTTGGTTGTCGTATAACTTAGCTAGTCAACTTTTAGTTGGTTGTTCGAGTATTTGGGAATCATAATGATGTCGGAAGTGGTAGCAAGGCTGTGAAAATAGCTAGCAGGCTTATTAACTATCAACATTGCTCTTGGCAGCAGTTGGCTGGTTTATCTTGTTTTATTTGTAGTTTTTTTTCCCCCTATCAGATATTCCACACGTTGATTGGCTCAGTTAATTTGTAAAACAATGGCATTAGTAAATGCAGATAGAATCAAATCGGAGCTGAACACGTTCGACATTGTTTGTGGAGACGACATATTGGACAAGAGTAAGTGCAATTTTCTTCCCTCGGTCTTATCCCATTAAGCTAACAAACGAACTTGCTTTGCTAATGTTTTGTTAGCCAAATGACCAGTGATCTTGGCATACTTACTACTTATTTTCCAGTGTTGGAGCAGTGTCTGTGCAACAGGTTGCAGGGGGATGAGATAGTCCTGGAGTGGGTGGCTTTCAGCACCACCAAGGGTGGCTTGAAACTCAGTTTGAACACACTGGAGCAGTTTGAGCATGAGGTGGGAGAAAGACACATGACCCCTTTCTCACTCTCACACACTCGCTTGGTGTTCATTGTTGAATGATCTTGCGCTGCTGCAGGTTCTAAACAAGAAATACAAGGCCAAGCCGGCCATCGCAAAGCGAGAGGAATCACACAACAGAACCAGGGATATCAACTCGCTGCATGACCTGTATCCTCTACAGTTTATACACACACAATCTCTATCTTAGTGTTAAATGTTTCGCTTAGGATTGCTTAAGAAATATTTTTGTGTGTTTTATATGTTTGACAGTTTGAACAATACAGGACTCTATCTGGTGCTGTCCCTTAACTTTGCCTTTCCAGAATCAAAGCAGAAGAAGAAGAGGAGAGTCTTCTGGACTCCTATTCCACCCCAGCTAAGGTATTTTACACACACTCACTGGACAGTTTATTAAGTACACCCATCTAGTAACTGGTTGGACATCCCCTTCACCGCCAGTGGTGTGCCTAATAAACTGTCTGTTGAGTGTATGTCTCTGTTGATATGTGTTGTACAAAGCATTATCTCTGCTCTGTGTTTTTAGGGTTCTCAGAAGCGTGCCCTGACCACCCCAGAACACCCCCAGTCTAAGAGGAGTGCAGCTCTTATAGCCAGCCCTGGCCTGCTGCTGTGCTCAGCCAGCTTCTCCCCCAGGTACACCACACACAACTACATACACTATATATACAAAACTATGTTGACATCTCTTCAAATTAGTGAATTCTGCTATTTCAGCCACACCTGTTGCTGACAGGTGTAAAACAATCGAGCACACAGCCATGCAATCTCCATAGACAAACGTTGGCAGTAGAATGCCCCCACTGAAGCTCTTACTTTCAAAGTGGCACTGTCATAGGATGCCACCTTTCCAACAAGTCAGTTCGTACAAATGTTGCCCTGCTAGGGTTGCCCCATTCAACTGTAAGTGCTGTTATTGTGAAGTGGAAATGTCTAGGAGCAGCAACGGCTCAGCTGTGAAGTGGTAGGCACACAAGCTCACAGAACAGGACCTCTGAGTGCTGAAGCGTGTGGCTCGAAAAAATTGTCTGTCCTCGGTTGCAACACTCACTACTGAGTTCCAAACTGCCTCTGGAAGCAACTTCAGCACATTAACTGTTAGTCTCGATATTCATAATTCAAAAGGCACTTCCACATCTGAGCTGTCTTTTTTGCAGGTGCATTGTAACAGATGAATAAAATGAGAAAAAATAAGAAACGGTGCACACGGCTCTTGATAGTATCACTGCTCTTTAATAAGCTTTTTTTAAGCTGATACGTAAAGCTTATTAAAGAGCAGTGATACTATCAAGAGCAGTGTGCACCGTTTCTTATTTCTTCTCATCTGGAAATTCCTGAAATGGGTTTCCATGGCTGAGCAGCTGCGCACAAGCCTAAGATCACTATGCGCAATGCCAAGCTTCAGCTGGAGTGGTGTAAACCCCATCAAACACCTTTGGGATGAATTGGAACGCTGACTGCAAGCCCGGCCTAATTGCCCAACATCAGTGCCCGACCTCACTAATGCTCTTGTGGCTGAATGGAAGCAAGCCCGCGCAGCAATGTTACAACATCTAGTGGAAAGCCTTCACAGAAGAGTGGAGGCTGTTATTGCAGCAAAGGGGGGGACAAACTCCATATTGTTGCCCGTGACTTTGGAATGAGATGTTTGATTAGCAGGTGTCCACATACTTTTGGTCATGTAGTGTACATGGATATACTGCTACAATCATCTGTGAATACACACACACACACACTCACCCTTGCCTTATCCCCAAATGTGTCCTCCTCCTCTCTGCAGTGTGACCCCTTCTCAGAAGTACAGTCAGCGTGGAGGTCGGGGGGAGGTGGTGTCTACATTTGGGGCCGTCCAGGGCACACGTTGGGCAGGGAGGAAAGGGCAGACGAACAGGGTTCAGCTGGAGCTCCTAGAGGGATCAGAGGACTCTTTGATTAACAACTACAAGTACATGTTCCAAAGGCTGAGGGACGTCCGCAACGGTAGGCAACAAAACTGCGATAGTTATTTTTAACATCCTACTATTGGATTATAGTAGGATTGTGATGACACAGCTACTTCCTTATTCCTCTTCTTTCATTCATCTTGACTGTTAGATCACTAGTGTTGTTTTTGGACTTTCTATTTCATTTTTTTATGTGCCGACGTGAATGTTGTCTTTTGTCTTTGCCAGTGTTGACCGAGAAGATTGAGGAGCTGGGAGAGGAACTGAGGACAAACTTCAACATAGAAGAGTTCTCACCTGTGTCTCTTCCTGCTCAGGTACTTACAGGCAGCTCACTGCCTACCAGTCACTCTCACACAGTATGTCCCCCCTGTTACTGCTGTGTGGGGATGTGTGTTCATTTCTCTTCTCTCTTTCTGTCTGTAGGACAGTGTGACTGTCCTGGGACAGGTGTGCTGTGACAGTAATGGGAAGCTTAACTCTCAATCAGTGCTGTTGGAGGCAGGGCCTGATCAGGGTGGGCGGCAGGTGCCAGTAGACCTGTCTGAACTCCGAGACTACTCACTCTTCCCTGGACAGGTGGTCGTCATGGAGGGGATGAATACTTCAGGGAGGAAGTTTGTGGCATCTAAACTCTTTGAGGTCAGTGGGATTCTTCTAAAACACCTTTGTTTGATTTCCTGGTTCCTGATCAAGCCCATTCCAGGACTAAAAGCTCTGTTGGAGATTCTCAAGCTGACCAGTATGACTTTTAAGTTCTTGTTTCTTTGTTTAATTGTTTGATATTTTCAATATCTTAGGGTGTCCCTCTCCCATTCTACTCTACTCCCATCAAACAGGAAATGGACATGGACATTCCTGATGGTAAGGAAGGGAACTGAGTATGCACCACATACACTTACACACCCTAACGTCCCTGCTCTAACACTGTACCAGAGCAGCTGATGGTAGTGGTGGCCTGTGGCCCCTACACCCCCTCTGACAGCTCTCTTAGACCCCCTCCCTAACGTCCCTGCTGTCGCGCAGTTCCAGAGCAGCTTTTGGTGATGGTGGCCTGTGGTCCCTACACCCCCTCTGACGGCCTGACCTTTGACCCCCTGGTGGACCTCATCAACGTCATCGCCAGGGACCGCCCTGACGTTTGCATACTGGTCAGTAGAATTTACATATTTTCACGAGGTCACACTCACTCACTGACACACTTTTTTGCTCTTTGGCTGAAGTTTGTATGTTTGTCCCTCACATCTCCTCTCTAACCCACAGCTGGGACCCTTTGTGGACTCCAAACATGAGCAGATAGAGGTACCTTTTCATTCTCTTTGTCTTGGCTACTGACTCAAGTTATTTTTCAATATCTAGTATGTTGACTTGCATTTTCTATCAGAAGTTGATTGTTTTTTCTTTCTTTGTGTGTGGCAGAAATCTCTGGTGACGGAAACGTTTGATGCCATCTTCTCCAGATGTGTGGGAAGCATTGTGGAAGGCACCAAAGGGTAAATATGACTTTATATTTACCTATTTACCACACTGTTACTACACCCACACTGCTTCATTTGACCCCCTACATACCAACCGCATTAGCTCAAACTCTTCCCTTGCTGTTGTAAACACAGTTCTGCTTCCTCCTCAGAGTTGGATGTCGGTTGGTATTTGTTCCCTCCCAGAGAGATGTCCACCATCACTTCATTTACCCACAACCCCCTTTCATCCTGCCGGACCTCAGCAAGGATGACGCAAAGGTGAAAGGGCCTGCATGATGTCATTCAGAACTGAGACACCTGCTGTCACTCAGAATCTAGAATGTTTTATCATACAAAAAGTATTCGGTCATAGAAAAACAGCATGCCTTACTTCTATGTTACATTTGTTTCTTTTCATTGGCTCTTCAGCGTATGACCCTGGTGCCTGACCCCTGCACCCTGCTCATCGATGGCGTGACCTTTGGCCTGACCTCTACAGACATCCTTTTCCACATGGGAGCAGAGGAGATCAGCTGGTGAGTGCATGTGTGTTCGGTTCCAAACCTCTACATTGTATCTCGTTGGTGTTCACAGATGTATGTTGCTTAACATGACTGTTCCTTCGATCAAAGTGTTTATGAGGTCCTACTGTTCTTTGTTTCAGTGCCTCTGGCTCGGACAGATTCTCACGCATCTTGAAGCATATGTTGACCCAGAGAAAGTGAGTGAGCGCAGGGACAGAGGGGTCTAAAGGATTGATTTATTTTATTTTTTACAATTTAAAAACACAATACAACCACAAATGTGGACACAATGCATAACATGTTTTGTCTAGGATAACACAAATAACTTATTTCCATTGTGTTCAAAAATATCAAACATGTTACACATTAGGAGATAAAAGCTGAATTGTATGTGACATCACATGGCCAAAATAATGGGGGGAGTGTTTAGCTTAAAGGGCATAGATTCCACACTCTACTATCCTGTGTCCACACAGTAATTATGTCACTTTCTGGCTATTGTTCTTGAACTCGTTTGAGGGCAAGAATAATTAATTTCTTCCCTGTTCTGTGTTCAATATATAGCTACTACCCCTTGTACCCGCCTGTGGAGGAGGTGAACATGGACTATGAGAAGTTCCAGGGTTACGGCCAGATGCCCCTCAGTCCCGATGTGCTCATCGTCCCCTCCGAGCTACGCTTCTTCATCAAGGTGAACAACATAGCTGGTTCACACAGTGGAAACACTCTCTCTTTGCATCTTTCTCTCTCTCTCTCTCTCTCTCTCACACACACACTCACACACACACAAATATTTACAATGAAGCTAAAAAATATATATATTTTTCACAGGATGTGATTGGCTGCGTGTGTGTCAATCCTGGACGCCTGACCAAGGGCCAGGTGGGAGGGACTTATGGCAGGCTGCTCATCCAGAGGAGCGCCCCATCAATAGATGGGAAGAGAGTCAGTCCCTGTGTGGCCGGCCAAGTGGTCAAGATCTAATCTGATTGAAGACTGACTGAAGATTGATTTCTCTCCCTATCTCTCTCATCATCTTCATATTACAAAATGATCTATTCTACAATGACTATTAATGTAGCTAGCTGCTTACTGTAATTTAATTTGATAATTTGCTCAGTCCTGTATGTGTTTGGTATTCTACTGAATCACTCCTTATTTTACAGTGGAGTTTTCCAAAGACATGATGATATTGGGCACTTCAATGATTATCAGTCATCATTCTGATTCTCACACTATTCTTGTCAATAAATAATTATTTCTCAATCTGCTTATTGTTGTATTTATTTTCAGTTGCCAATGTTCAAACAATGATTTTTCCACTGCAATGTGTTAAAGTTTACATGAGAATGCTCAAAAGGGGACCTTCTATTTTGATAAGGTGTAAACGTATCTTGAACCCAGCTACACGCGCTTGCGCAGTGGATATTTTGACAACTGCACTGAGCAAACATGGCGGCGGCCGTAGATAGTGTTGTGAAAGTGTAAGTTGTACTTTATTTTTTAAACGAGTAGGTGCATTTTACACTTTAAGAGATGTATGTCCCGACGTAGGAGTTTACAATGTATTGGAAACTATGTAGAACATGACTTTCCCCAATCTTTACAGCAAAGCGTTGGCTACACGTAGCTAGCCAACTAGCTATAGCTATTGTTTCTCTTGCTAACCAGCTAGCAAGTTTAGCTAGCTTATGTTAGACAGCGTTTCAATTGAACACGATTGTCATTTTAAATTCGTGTAATCTGTTTGATTACAAGACGGAAGTTCATAAACGGTCTACGAAGATTATGGTGTAAATATAAATTGCACCTAACGTTAACTAATAGCTACGTAGCTGGCTTTATAGATAGGCCCATCTTTCACTGAGACCAGCGTAGCTAGCTTATCAACCATTGAAGCGCAGCCTGTCTGCGGTTCTTCATTGTCTACCTGCCGTCTCTGTATTGTTCGCTATAGTAGCCAAGTGTTATCCTGTAATATTACAGTGAACGGGTGGGTCCTGTACAACTATACAGGATTATTCGTTTTGAAATGGTTAGAATAACGACTATGATCATTTCTAGTCTAGCATGAGTGTGTTTTCTTGTTTCAGGCTCGGGGAGCAGTACTACAAGGATGCTATGGAACAGTGCCACAGCTACAATGCTCGTCTGTGTGCGGAAAGGAGCATCCTTATGCCTTTCATCGACTCTCAGACGGGTGTTGCTCAAAGCAACTGCTACATCTGGATGGAGAAGAGACACCGGAGTGCAGGTCTGTAGCAAAGACGTGTGCACACACATTCACTCCCTCAAAAGCACACTTTAATGATAAACATTTATTCATCTATATATGTTTTGTTCAGGCATGGCTCCTGGGCAGCTGTATAGCTATCCGTCTCGACGCTGGAGGAAGAGACGGCGGTCCCACCCTCCTGAGGACCCCCGTTTGGCCTTCCCACCTATCAAATCAGGTACATTTCCTCATCCTATGGGTTTTTATCTGTTCTTTATATGTCAGATGGCGTAGTCCTGCTTGTTAGTCTTCTGCCTCCTCAGTTTTGAATAAGCCTCTCGGTCTCTCTCTGTGTAGCGGAGCTGGAGCTAGGTCTGAAACGGGATGTTGTGGGAACGGTGGACGGCAGCAGCCTGGAGGCCCTGCTGAAGGGGGAGCCCCTGGAGAGGAGGGGCCCGCCAGACCCCCGTGCCCCGGAGGACAACCCAGCCACACCTGAACCCGTGGCCGCCACAGTCTCCAGCCACACCTCCTCTGGACGCATCCGTAAGGTTAGATGGGACCTCTGACCTCCCTAAATCAATGAACCAAAGTTTTTTTTTTTTTTAAGTACATTTTACAAACGAGTCTCCAGATTCCTAATACCCTTTACAAAAAGGTTTGCGTTGCTCCCAATGCTCTGTCAGTGCACCTGTCTTATCTTGAACTCTGCTTTCAGAGGGTGCTGGACCACGATGACTACCTGGATGATCTGGATGATGAGGACTTTGAGGATGAGACCCCCAAGAGACGAGGGAAGGGCAAGTCCAAGGGTCGTGGAGTGGGAAATGGAAAGAAGAAACTGGAGGCAGCTGCTGCAGCCTTGGAGGAGCAGGACAAACCATACGCCTGTGACAGTGAGTATACGTTTATTTGATGTAAATTCCGTTGTG
Organism: Oncorhynchus mykiss; assembly: GCF_013265735.2. NCBI lineage: Eukaryota > Metazoa > Chordata > Actinopteri > Salmoniformes > Salmonidae > Oncorhynchus > Oncorhynchus mykiss. The sequence continues at coordinate 27,468,980 of NC_048578.1, read as the reverse complement.
TGTGTGTGTGATGACTTACTCCATAATGCTGTGTGTGTTTGCAGTCTGTGGGAAGCGCTATAAGAACCGTCCGGGCCTGAGCTACCACTACACACACTCCCATTTGGCGGAGGAAGAGGGGGAGGACAGAGAGGAGATAGAGTCCCCTCCCCCGCGGCGCCAGCCTGAGGAGCACAAGAGTGAGTCATTGTCTGGAATGATAGCAGCTAGAATCATGAGTCACAGTCTACTATAGAGCTGGTCACATTTCTATTGTAGATCTAGAATCACTCCTGCTTATCTCATGATACCAGACCTGAGTCAAATGCATGTCTTAACAGTTTACTACTTCATTTACAGCAATGGAATCAATAGAATAGTCCCAAAAGTGCATACCCAAAGCTAAATGAAGCACACCTCAAGAGCGAGTCAAACTATTACAAAGTTACTCTCACTACTGTAGTTTCAGTGGGATGTTGGTCTTGTAGGGCAGGTTGAGAGTATTGTCTTTCATTCTCAATGTTCTCCGTTTCCTCTCTTATCCCAGCTCCTAAGAAAGGCCCTAACGGTCTGGCCCTGCCCAACGACTACTGCGACTTCTGTCTGGGAGACTCCGCCCACAACCAGAAGACCGGCCAGTCAGAGGAGCTGGTGTCCTGCTCAGACTGCGGACGCTCGGGTAGGAACCTCCCACCAATGTCCCACATTTCCATTAAAGGGATAGTTCAGGCAAAATCTATATTTGGGTGGAATTACCCTTACCTTAAGTTGTCTGAAGGCCCATGGTGACAGAATCAACAATAATGCATGATTTATTTCTGCCACAGCCAGGAGTTAGCATCGTCAAAATTCATGAATGTTAACAACCGAGCTGATGTTAGCAGTGCTGCACTGTAACTCCTTAGTCTGGCTCTGTTTCAGTGTTCTGTGGATGTATTTCAACCTTTATTTACCCAGGTTGGTAAGTAATTGATAACAGACCTGTGACTGTCACCCTTCAGGTCACCCATCCTGCCTGCAGTTTACAGATGTGATGATGGCAGCTGTGAAGACGTACCGCTGGCAGTGTATCGAGTGCAAGTGCTGCAACGTCTGTGGTACCTCAGAGAACGACGTGAGTGCTGCTCCACCTCTGCCTTTTCATACTTCTCCTTTTCGTTGTCTCCTCACACTCTGTTTCTGTCTGTCAGGACCAGCTGCTGTTCTGTGATGACTGTGATCGAGGATACCACATGTACTGCCTCAAGCCTCCTATGACTGAGCCCCCAGAAGGTATGACAGTTTAACCACAACTCCTCTTTGACTTCAATGAAGCCCACATTTACTATGATGACGTTGTACTTGTGAGTTTACCTGCATTAATCGCTCTCTCTGTTTCCAGGGAGTTGGAGTTGTCACCTTTGCCTGGCGCTGCTGAAGGACAAGGCATCCATATACAAGCAGCAGAGCCCCACCACAGAGGATGAATAGCGGTTAGTTATCAGTGTCTTTGGGGCCACCCCAGAGTAACCCACCCTGCCCTCAGCCAGGGGACCCCACCTTATCACCTCATTCAACGACCGTAGCCCTCACCCTGGTCCACACCCCCCCAATGACCAGGAGGTAGGGTCTGGAGAGGAGGGAGTCCACTCACGACCACCACCCTGTTGGCAAGCCCCTTGCTGTCTTTCCTTCTATCACGGCTGTAAACTCACCTGGACTGTTACACACTCTGCAGAGACCACCGTAACCCTGGTAACCACTCTACAGAGTTCACATTAGAAAAAAAGGATTCTCACGCTAACTATTCCCCAGCTCAACTTCCCCCTTCTCCTTTATATGGTGTGGACTGCGAAGACGGGCAGTGTGCTTAATTTGTTGCCAAATTATCTATTTTTACTTAAGTGTATGGATTTAAGGATTTCAAAATATGATCACATTGAGGGATATTAATAGTGGACTTTTGTAGTAAAGTTTTGTCTGTGTACTTCTTTTGGATGTTTTAACATTTATCTCAAAGGTTCTGCAACGACAAAACATTTTAAGGAACCTCTGGTGCCAAGGTCCATATGATGTCCCAAATGACACCCTATCCGCTTTACTGTGCACTTCCTTTGACCAGGGTCCAATAGGGGGCCTTTTGGGAGGTAACCATAGTCATTCTATCGTGACTGAATCACATCTTACTGCCGGGTCTGATTTTCAACCTAACATTATTCAACATTTGTCAGCTATCATCTTTATGGTTTATGTAGCTGTTCATATCTGTGCCACAATGAGCGAGGCACATTGCATGCAGACTTGCACCTGTACTTGAGTACGACTGCACACACTCACACAATTCTTTACTTTTTTTTTTTTTACACTTGATATTCCATGGGGCAGGGGATTTTTTTTCTAGTTGAATTTTGTAAAGTACCGGTATATATTACTCAATTCCAGTACTGTATGACTTTTTCTATTTGTTTTTAGTGACATTGATTTATTCTTTTGTGATGTTCTCCATAGTGTTTTATGGTAAATAATGTATTTTTTATTTACTTTTTTTGTATTGAAACTGCTTTTGCCCTATTAAAATGTCCATGTATCCGCTAAGTGTCTTAGGGAACATTCCCAAGCTTCTGTTCATACTTCAGCAATAGGTACCTCCATAACTTACAAGAAACTCAGGGAGGGCTACATTTAAAGGAGGGAGACTGCAAAAGGAATTATTGCACAGACTGTGGTATTTATTGCACTCACTCATTCTCTGAACAGAAACAATGCTCTGAAGTACTTACAGCAATGAAAACAGTGCAATCATCAGTCCAACAGTGAGTGAATAAAACATGCTAAACACAAATGCAACATGCAACAATTTCAAAGATTTCACATGAGGAAACTAGTCAATTTAAATAAATTAGGCCGTGATCTATGGATTTCACATAACCGGAAATAGACATGTATCTGCTGGTCACCGATACCTTTAAAAAAAAAAAAATGTGCCTCACAATGGGATTTAGGATCTCATCACTGTATTTTTATGCATTCAAATTGTCTGTAGCTTGTGTCTGCCCATACCATAACCCCACTGCCACCACAGGGCACTGTTCACAACATTGACATCAGCAAAACACCATACACATGGTCTGCGGTTTTGAGGCCTGACTGATATACTGACAAATTGCCTAAAATGACGGAGACCGCTTGTAGTAGAGAAATGAACATCCAATTCTCTGGGCATTCAACATGCCAATTGCACTCCATCAAAACTAGAGACATCTGTACACTTTAGTGGCCTTCTGTTTAATCAGCTTCTTGATGTGCCACACTTGTCAGGTGGATGGATTATCTTGGCAAAGGATAAAATGCTCACTAACAGGGATAAACAAAATTTGAGAGAAATAAGCTTTTTGTGCACATGGAACATTTCTGGGCTCTTTTATTTCAGCTCGTGAAACATGGAACCAACACTTTACATGTGTTTATATTTTTGTACAGTCTACATACATGAGTCATCCTACAAGCATACAATTATATATGATTAGCAGAGTATGGTTACTGCTGTGGAACTCCTACAAGCAATACAATATTGGGTCTTAAAAGGTCCAATGCATTGTTTTTATCTCAATATCAAATCATTTCTGGGTAACAATTAAGTACCTTACAATGATTTTCATTTAAAACAATGGTCAAAAATAGGTCTGGAACTCTTTGTAATAGGTCTTAAGTAATTTAGCAGGCAGGCCAAAACTCCATCCCCACTGTCTTTTCAAACACCTCTTACACTGAAAGGGCATTATCATACTGTTGGAATGTATTATTCCAAACGCAGTGTGAAAATATATATAAAAACAGGAAAATCAAGTTTGACTGCACTGGGCCTTTTAACACTTTCACTCTAAAGAATATGATTCATCATTGTCATCAAGTAACTGTAAACTGTAGATAGAAATTCAATACATTATAAATTCATTGTGTGAAGTGGATGTTCTCGACTGGTCATCTTCGGATATCACACATTTCTCTAGTTGCTCTGTATAAAACTATGTAAAAGATCCAGTTTGAAACATTATTCAAAGATAAAATGTGAGGTTTCCCATCAATAACAATATCCATAAATGTCTCAAATGCAAATGAACCGTAACTAAATACCCGTACACATACAACTGATAAATAATGTCAACAAGTGAAAACATCACATCAAATAGTATCATAATAATCATACTAAAATGTTTGGGAACCTGGCCTACAGTCGCTGGAAGCCGACCGAGCAGAGTAGGAAGATGACATAGAGCATCATGAGACAGAGACCCAGTCTGCGGTCCAACCACCAACGGTTCAGATGAACACTCAGGACCTGCAGAGAGAGTGATAGAGAGAAATGGAGAAAGAAGTGAGAGGTGGACAGAGAAGATTAGAGCAGCAGAAAAGTACTATATACAGTCAGATATGGTTATGCAAATAACTTTAAAAGATATTACAGTGATACTCACAGTGAGGAACACTGAACCCAACAGCAGAACAACTGAATAGACCAGGCCTTTACTGTTGATATACACCTGCCAACCATAAAAACACAACCTCTTTATGTAGATGCACATCTGGCAACCTCAAAGACACAATACCTAGCTTTTTGGTTGATGAACATTTGTCAACCAGAGCCACACAGAAACAAATCAACACACAAAAAAAATCTGTCCCTACCACTGATCCGTAGTCGACCACCAGAGTGCGCAGGAACCAAGGGAACCCAAGTCCCAGAAGCACATCGAAGATATTACTGCCAATGGAGTTAGAGACAGCCATATCCCCCATACCTACAATACACACACACACCAGTCAAAACAAGGCCTACTGTTAGAGACAGCCATATCCCCCATACCTACAATACACACACCAGTCAAAACAAGGCCTACTACTGTTAGACAGGCATGTCCTTCATACCGTACAAAACAAACAAAAAAGGCTAACGTCACAACACACACAGATTGATTCGAATTTGACTACCTTGTCGTGCGACGATCAGGCTGGCCATACAGTCCGGTACGCTGGTGCCAGCTGCCAGGAAGGTGATGCCCATCACCACCTCAGGGATACCCAGCGTGTAACTGATAATGGTCACCTGGGAGCATAGAGGGCATTTGGTGACAGGGTTATTATAAAGCTGTTACATTCTTATCAACATGATCAAATCCCATTTGTATGTGTAGGAACATGTGTTTGTTTTTATGTGTGAGCTTGTGTATGTGTGATCTGTAGTCATACCATCCAGACCATGAGGTAGGAGAAGACTGCGATCCAGAGTGTGGAGGCCAGGAAGGTCAGGAGGTACCAGCGGCTCCAGCGAGGCAGGACACAGTTGGGTACAGTGCAGCAGAGCAGCAGGCACAGAGGCCATGACACCAGCCAGCGCACACGCTCACAGTGCCCTCCTGAGGATGGAGGGAGCAGCACCTTGGTTTTTCAATCATCAATCACAAAGTGCAAGAGTAGTCACAAAGAGCTTTACAGTAACCTGACCTCAATCTACGAAGAGCTTTACAGTAACCTGACCTCAATCTACGAAGAGCTTTACAGTAACCTGACCTCAATCTACGAAGAGCTTTACAGTAACCTGACCTCAATCTACGAAGAGCTTTACAGTAACCTGACCTCAATCTACGAAGAGCTTTACAGTAACCTGACCTCAATCTACGAAGAGCTTTACAGTAACCTGACCTCAATCTACGAAGAGCTTTACAGTAACCTGACCTCAATCTACGAAGAGCTTTACAGTAACCTGACCTCAATCTACAAAGAGCAAGAAGCAGCAGCAAGAAACCTTGAGAGGAACCAGGCTCAATATCATCAGAATATAGCAACAGGTTCCTTGTTTGTAAATGTGTTTGTAAGGTTACGCTCACCTGGCACTATGAAGGGACTGAAGGAGACCTCCTCTTCTTCCTCTAGCTCCTCCTCTTCGGGCTGTAACCCCTCTGTGTTCCCCTCCGTCCCCCCATCCCTGTCTCCGTCCCCCTCCAGTGGCTGCCTTTCACTGTCTCCCGCTCCACCGTTCTCTATTGCCCATGATGCCCCCCCATCTCCCCTCTCCTCCCCTGCCCCACTGTTCCCTATTTCCCATGTGGCCCCATCTCCCCCCTCCTCCCCACCGTTCTCCTCCTGGCCCCGAGCCCGGCTCAACCTCTGTCTCTGTGAGTGAGAAGGTAAGAGACAAACTTTATACGTTTTACAGTTTTTATTTGTTAAAGTCTGTCACAACTCCAGCAGCACAATGTTGGCTTTCAGCATTCAGCCAGAACAGAATACAAGGGATGAAACAAGCATAGTGGGTCTGTGTTTGTGCTTTGTAATCGTGCATCCAGCAAAAGCAAAGGCATGGGAGAGTTAGGAAATATGCAATGCATGTGTGTAGGGCTGTAGCGGTGATGGTCAAGCAAATAACTGTCAGTCTCACGGTAATTTACAGTTAATTAACATAAATACATTTAGCATCTCCTGGCTTCCACACATAGCCTACAAGCCACTGATGCAGACCATTGGAACATCTCCATTTTAAAAGTCTAATAAATCTATGTATTATAGCCTACACCATAACAATAAATCCATGATTTATTTTAGACAGGTCTAAAGAAACATGATATGAAGAAAATGTAGTCTATTTCATAAGAACAGAATAACATACTCTGAGTTGTCCTTATGTCAGGTCCTGATGTGGCTGTGGCATATGGCTGTGGGCTACACTAGTTCATTTAGCAGACAAGATTTGCCTGGAATTCTGTGTCATTATTTTATAGTATGAAGAATACAATAGAACAAAGCTGAATAAAATAGAAAGGATATTTTATCCAGATGATTTGAGGGAGTGTGCACATGCAGCTATTATGTGTTGAGCGGTTAACAAAGAAATAGGTCCTCCGATATGCTTCATTTAGTCTCTCATTCACAATGAATGTTCCATTAGCGGAAAACACCATTATCAAAAGTGACCACAAATGTGATTATGCATGTAATGCTTTTACTATGAAGGTGCATTTTTATGGTGAAAATGATCTTCCCGAAACTTGAAACTCAGGCCATGCGTACAGTATGTGTGCCAGTTTAGCTTTACACCCTTTGTAAAGTGGATTAATGTGCTTCATTTTAAATACGTTTTTGGCCACTTTAGTAGTGATACAAATCTTATCAAAACATATAGGCCTATGGGCTAGGCTACATGAGGTGTGTGACTATGACTCAAAAAAGGCATTTTTTCTTGCCTTAAGATGGGCATCACAAGTGATAATATATAATTGACAAGTAATAAGCTAATATTGTCACCCATCAGACTATCATTGATTTTATTTTTGTCTTTACATATACGTGTAAAATTAATTTTGATTTAGAATGGACCATTATCATGCACCTGTCTCGTAACAGGGGCAGGGGAAAAATACATGTCATCTCTGCACTTAAATAGCAAATAGAGGACACTTTTCCTGTGATTCATTTTCATGCCAGCAGGTAGGCTATACTTCTGTTGTAAAGAGAACCAATGTGCTTAATATTAGCTAAATATTAGGAAAGTTGAGAAATAAATATATAGTAGACCTAGCCTATAGAAAGCAGATGGGATCCTCCTCTTTTTAATAGAGGCCATCACTCTGTTTTCTCACCTATAAAAATGATGCGCAACATGAGCTCATGAAGTGTTTAATTATATTTTTGATCACATTTGCATTGATGTCAGAGTGATTAGAGGGACAAGAGAGTGCTGAGTACCAGGCAGTTAGCAAGTTTGGTAGGCTACTAATGACCAGCAGAGCTTGGAAAAGCCTAATTACTGTGACTAAACGGTCACATGGAATTTGACTGCCTTCATTACTCGTGACCGCTGGTGTGGCGGTAATACGGACACCGCAACAGCCCTACGTGTGTGTTTTTTGCACTTCTATAATAACTTCTATAATAACCATGCATCTTTCCATGCTAAGGTGTGGAGACATACTGCTGTGTGTGTGGTGTGTGCTCGTGTGTCCTGTGTACCTCATTGATGACCATGCGTCCTGCCATGCGGAGGCGTGTGTAGGGGGGGAAATGTGGGGTGATCAGGAGATGGAGGCTTGCCTCAGAGAAGCTCAGCTGGTGAGGGTGCAGACTCATCAACTCATCCACCATCACTACTGCAGTCTCCTGCCCTGCACACGAATCTGAGAGAGAGATGTTGGAGGAGGAGGAGGTGGAGAAGAGGGAAGAGGAGTAGATAGGGAGGAGGAGAGAGAGAGATGAGGAGAGAGGAGGATAAAGGAGAGAGGGAGGAGGTGAGCAAAAGTAGGTTTTCAACTGAAAGAGCTACTTTATGTCTGTCTATTTTAGAATCATGATCCAATGGGATATGTTCCATTTGATTGAAAACAATTTGAAGCAATGTGGATATAAGTGTGTGTGTACACACACAAACAATCAGTGGTAGAGACACAAACCGACCTCTCTTCAGCAGCACCATGTCTGTGTCACAGTCAACTCCCCCATGCCCCACTGCGGTGGTCCGTCTCAAGGTACTGAAGCAGGGCTGGCCCCCTCGACCACAGTGCCTCTCCACCCAGCCTGACAGGGGTCTGTTGAACCTACACAAAACACACACACAGTATAGCAACCAACATCTGTCCTGGATAGATACCTTGCTTGTGCTTATCTGAAGTAAAATGTTGTGGGGTAAGAAGGGGAACTGAACAAATAGTAAACTATAAGAGGCACAGACAAAGTCAGTAACCTACCCCATGATGATAATGTAGTCAGTAACCTACCCCATGATGATAATGTAGCCAGTAACCTACCCCATGATGATAATGTAGTCAGTAACCTACCCCATGATGATAATGTAGCCAGTAACCTACCCCATGATGATAATGTAGCCAGTAACCTACCCCATTATGATAATGTAGCCAGTAACCTACCCCATGATGATAATGTAGTCAGTAACCTACCCCATGATGATAATGTAGTCAGTAACCTACCCCATGATGATAATGTAGTCAGTAACCTACCCCATGATGATAATGTAGCCAGTAACCTACCCCACGATGATAATGTAGCCAGTAACCTACCCCATGATGATAATGTAGCCAGTAACCTACTCCATTATGATAATAATGTAGCCAGTAACCTACCACATGATGATAATGTAGCCAGTAACCTACCCCATGATGATAATGTAGTCAGTAACCTACCCCATGATGATAATGTAGTCAGTAACCAACCCCACGATGAAAATATAGTCAGTTACTCACTTCATGATAATAATGTAGTCAGTAACTCAGCTCATGGTGATAATGCAGTCAGTAACTCCCTTCATGGTGATAATGTAGCCAGTTACTCACTCCACGATGATAATGTAGCCAGTTACTTCATGGTAATAATATAGTCAGTAACCTACCCTATGATGATAATGTAGTCAGTTACTCACTTCATGATGATAATGTAGACTAGATACATGGAGATCAGTATGATGGTCTCCCACCTACAACAGAGAAAAACTGTTTAAAAGCACAATCTGTATGTATCACTGAGTTATAAATATGTAGAGAACCCAGTCTTGTTAATGGTCCAATGTCCTTACCAAATCACTTTGTCATCATAGATCACCACAATCAGCATCAATATAGACAGGATGTAGTAGAGAGAATCCCGAAGCAGCGGCCACCAGCTCAGCGAGATCGGCTGAGAGAGAGAACACAACATACTGCTGAACAACACTGCCTGTCTAAATCTAAATCCTACCATATTGCTTTCACCTGTCTCAAAAAAGTTGAGTAACCTGTCCGGCAAAGATCCCACAAATGCCGATGATGACGAGGATGTTGAAGACAGCCGATCCCACAATGGTGCCTACCCCCAGGTCACCTTTCGTGATGAAGACACCTGGGAGAACAAGAGGAGGTCAACAGCAGTGCATATTGATCCAATCAGTCCAATCGGTATGCATTTGCAGGCCCCTTCTGGTGACCTGGGCTATGTTCAGAACAAAAAGCGTTGTGGAACTTTGCAGATAGATATCCCATGACTAGAGCTGACGTGATTCTTTATTCTATATACCAGAGAAGTATGTTTGTTCTACATCATAGATTTCTATCTGAACGTTGGCCAACGTTTTGTCCTGCTGAACGCGGCCCAGGATCAAGGATGTAGAATACTGACCAATTAAGGAGGTGAAGAGCTCAGGGGCGGAGCTCCCAGCCGCCATGAATGTTGCCCCGGCAACATCCTCACTGAGTTGAAGATTCTAGAAAAGAGGTTAATGGATAAACAGAGAGCCTTTGTAATTAAAACAAACGTCAAACAGTGAAGAGGCAATCAAAAAGTAATGAGGGAAACAAACTGCAGGTTGGCATTTATTGAGATGACATATACTAGACGCAGCAATGCAGAGTGGTCACGAGCTGGCACAGCCAAAAAGTCATTAAACCTAACCCAACACTTGACCCTAACCTTAAACACACTGCTAACCCTAATGCCTAACCTTAAAATAAGACCAAAAAGCGAATATTTTTACAATATAGCCAATTTTGACTTTGCAGCTGGCCCATCTAGCAGAAATGGTTCAGTTTTGCCTCTAGGGCAAGACTCATGACAATAAATGTCAACTTGCAAAGAAACCAACAGAAGTGGGAAAGTGTTTTTATTGTCACCTCTGATATCTTCTCCAGTGATGGAACAAAATAGACATCACAGACTATAGCCAGGGCATAGAACATGTAGATCGCCTAGAAAACACAGGAGAAGAAACAGCCTGTCTGTGGACTGAGTTGGATGACATAGTGATTGTTGGGGTACTGTTACAGTAGAATGGTGTACAATGACAGCATTGTTAAACAACGCAGTAAGCTACATAGAGATCCTATTAAATGACTATATATGCATTCTAATTCCCAATAACATGGTAGGCCACTCACACAGACTGCATGGAGGAGAACTGCTCCTTTTCTCCTCTGCTCTGGAGAGAAAATATCTGCTGGAAACTCATGGATTGCTGAAAGAGAGGAGAGAGAGATTGAGTGTGTTTTCTGAAGAAGGGTTCCAATTCAAGGGAATAAGACAGTTTGTTGCACTCTAAAACTCTAGCAGTTCTTGAGATTTGAGATCATGTGACCATGTGAGTGTTCCATATCATCCCCTAGCAACAGCCACACAGTTCCTGGTATAAGTGGACTCTTTAGGATATACAGTGCATTCGGTAAGTTCAGACCCCTTACTTTTTCCACATTTTGTGACGTTACAGCCTTATTCTAAAATTGATTAAATTATTTTTTGTCCTCATCAATCTACACACAATACCCCATAATGACAAAGCGAAAACAGGTTTTTGAAATGTTTGCAAATGTATTAAAAATGTCAAACAGAAATACCTTATTTACATAAGTATTCAGACCCCTTGCTATGAGAATCGAAATTGAGCTCAGGTGCATCCTGTTTCCATTGATCATCCTTGAGATGTTTCTACAACTTGGAGTCCACCTGTGGTAAATTCAATTGATTGGACATGATTTGGAAAGGCACACACCTGTCTATGTAAGGTCCCAGAGTTGAAAGTGCATGACAGAGCAAAAACCAAGCCATGAGGTCAAAGGAATAGTCCGTAGAGCTCCGAGACAGGATTGTGTCGAGACACAGATCTGGGGAAGGGTACCAAAACAGCATTGAAGGTCTCCAAGAACACAGTGGCCTCCTTCTATCTTAAATGGAAGAAGTTTGTAACCACCAAGACTCTTCCTAGAGCTGGCCGCCCGGCCAAACTGAGCAAATGGGGGAGAAGATGACCAAGAACCTGATGGTCACTCTGACAGAGCTCCAGAGTTCCTCTTTGTAGATGGGGGAACCTTCCATAAGGACCACCATCTCTGCAGCCCTCCACCAATCAGGCCTTTATGGTAGAGTGGCGAGAAGGAAGCCACTCTTCAGTAAAAGGCACATGACAGCCTGCTCGGAGTTTGCCCCTGAGCTCTTCACCTCCTTAATTGGTGAGTATTCTACAACCTTGATCCTGGGCAGCGTTCAGCAGGACAAAACGTTGGCCAATGCTCAGATAGATTTCCATGATGTAGAACTAAAATACTTCTCTGGTATATAGAATAAGGAATCACGTCAGTAGCCATATCTAGGAAAACCAAAGTTCCAAAGGCTGGGCCCAATATAGTGTATAAGAATTCATACAAAGGGCACCTAAAGACTCTCAGACCATGATAAACAAGATTCTCTGGTCTGATTGAACTCTTTGGCCTGAATGCCAAGTTTCACGTCTGGAGGAAACCTGGCACCATCCCTACGGTGAATCATGGTGGTGGCAGTATCATGCTGTGGGGATGCTTTTCAGCGGCAGGGACTGGGAGTCTAGTCAGGATTGAGGGAAAGATGAACGGGGCAAAGTACAGAGACCCTTGATGAAAACCTGCTACAGAGTGCTCAGGTCCTCAGACTGGGGGGGGAAGGTTCACCTTCCAACAGGACAACGAGCCTAAGCACACAGCCAATACAACGCAAGAGTGGCTTCGGGACAAGTCTGTCAATGTCCTTGAGTGGCCCAGCCAGAGCTTGGACTTGAGTTCAATCAAACATCTCTAGAGAGACCTGAAAATAGCTGTGCAGCGACGCTCCCCATCCAACCTGACAGAGCTTGAGAGGAAAGGCAGAGAAGAATGGGAGAAACTCTCCAAATACAGATGTGCCAAGCTTGTAGCATCATACCCAACAAGCCTCGAGACTGTAATCGCTGCCAAATGTGCTTCAGCAAATTACTGAGTAAAGGGTCTGAATACTTATGTAAATATGATATTTCAGGGGGGGTGACAGTATGGGGGTATTGTGTGTAGATTGAGGGGGTAAAAACCATTTAATACAGGCTGTAACATAACAAAATGTGGAAAAAGTCAAGGGGTCTGAATACTTTCCCAAATGCACTGTAAGCAACCTACCTCAGACCCCTTGGCCTGGACCCTAAACTCATTCACATTGGCCTACGCACATGCTACACACACACTAACTTAAGCACGCACACACACACACCAGACGTGACAAGAAAAGTGGGCGATACTAACAGGGCAGCATTTAAAAAAGCTCAGAATACACTCTGCTAACAGTTCTAGAATTTAGCATTTAGTTGCCTAGCAACACAGACCTCAAAGGCGTATTAATGAGGGTTTAGGCATCAGTCTGAACCCCAGTAAACCCCAGCCAGACTCAGTAAGTATAATTTACGTCATTTGTGATTATGAAATATCAAACTGTCGGGGAGCCAAAACAAACCCAGGCAAAACATAATTCTCAAGCGGCCACTGGGCAAGCCATCCTTTGATCTGTCAGTATCAGACAGCTGGTGTTCTCGTTTGCTTGTAGCCTACAAGCATGTAGGTTACTCTACTGCACAAAAAAATCAAAATCTACAAGTTGAGTCAGCTATGAACGTTACAGCAGTAAAATGACATTTTAATTTACATAGACAAGTTCAACAATATAGGCCGCCTAATGCGGAGCAACCGTAGCAGTGTTATCTGGGCTCCCGAGTAACGCAGCGGTCTAAGGCACTGCATCACTACAGTCCCTGGTTTGAATTCAGGCTGTATCACATCCGGCCGAGTCCCATAAAGCCCAGCGTCGTCCGGATTTGGCCGTCATCATAAATAAAAAATGTGTTCTGAACTGACTTGTCAAGTTAAATAAAAAAATATGCTTGACCCATAGCAACTACAGGGTTGACTAAATGTGCCATCAAAGGGTTGCATAGGATGCCACCTTTTCAACAAGTCAGTTGATCAAATTTCTGCCCAGCTAGTGCTGCCACGGTCAACTGTAAATGCTGTTATTGTGAAGAGAAAACATCTAGGAGCTTTCTAACCTTTATTTACCTAGGCAAGTCAATTAAGAACAAATTCTTATTTACAATGACAGCCTATGGGACTCCCAATCTCAGCCAGACGTGATACAGCCTGGATTCAAACCAGGTACTGTAGTGACACCACTTGCACTGAGATGCAGTGCCTTAGACCACTGCGCCACTCGGGAGCTACAATGGCTCAGCCGAGAAGTGGTTGAATGCCGAGTGCTGAAGCACGTAGCGTGTAAAAATAGTCTGTCCTCGGTTGTAACACTCACTACTGCATTCCAAACTTCCTCTGGAAGCAAAATCAGCAGGATTCCTGTTTGTCAGGAGCTTCATGGAAAGGTTTCCATGGCTGAGCAGCCGCACAGAAGCCTAATTGTCGGCTGGGGTGGTGTAAAGCTCTGGAGCAGTGGAAGTGCTTTCTCTGGAGTGATGAATCACGCTTCACCATCTGGCAGTCCAGCGGACGATTCTGAGTTTGGCGAATGCCAGAAGAATGCTAACTGCCCCAATGCATAGCGCCAACTGTAAAGTTTGGTGGAGGAGGAATAATGGTCTGGTGCTACTTTTTATGGTTCGGGCTAGGCCCCTTAGTTCCAGTGAAGGGAAATCTTAACGTTACAGCATACAATGACATTCTAGACGATTCTATACTTCTAACTTTGTCACAACAGTTTGGGGAAGGCCCTTTCCTGTTTCAGCATGACAATGTCGCTGTGTACAAAGCGAGGTCCATGCAGAAATGGTTTGTAGAGATCGGTGTGAAAGAACTTGACTGGCATGCACAGAGCCCTGACCTCAACCCCATCAAACATTTTTGGAATGAATTGGAACGCCGACTGTGTGCCAGGCCTAATTGCCCAATATCAGTGCCCGACCTCACTAATGCTCTTGTGGTTAAATGGAAGCAAGTCCACGCAGAAATGTTCCAACATCTAGTGGAAAGCCTTCACAGAAGAGTGGAGGCTGTTATAACTACAAAGGTGTCCCCCCTTTGTATTAATACCTGTGATTTTGGAAAGAGATGTTCGACAAGCAGATGTCCACATACTTTTGGTCATGTAGTGTAGCTAGATATTTAGTGTTGATGTGTTGCTGTAGTCGTGGCGGGATCAGAGAGACATTTAGAACATGTGCGATAGAAATTATCACTAGGCCTATGCCTCATAATTTCCTAGAGAAATCTGACCTGCAATTTGTTAATAAAACTGCTGGAGTTATAATTCGTAAAACCTTCATTTGTGTCACTTTGAAGTGATCCAAATGGCAAATTCATCTTTCATCAATACATTTCAAGATATATTAAACCTGAAGAAAAAAAAACATTTTATTTACGACTTACTGAGTCTGGCTTTACCGCCAGAGAGATTGACAGATAGGCTAGAAACACTGGATGAGTGAGTGGGAAGCAGAGGAGTCATGCACAGGTAGAAAGACAAGACACTAATGATCCAAGAGTATAGGAACAAACAAAAACACTTGTGCACCAGCTCTGGGCGTTGTAGGAGTGTAGGAGGTGTGGTTCTCCTCTTCTCTCTCCTGCATTAGTTCTCTCTTAGACCACGGGAAGTCACCAACAACATCACTG
Organism: Oncorhynchus mykiss; assembly: GCF_013265735.2. Classification (NCBI taxonomy): domain Eukaryota; kingdom Metazoa; phylum Chordata; class Actinopteri; order Salmoniformes; family Salmonidae; genus Oncorhynchus; species Oncorhynchus mykiss. Next base: position 27,453,603 of record NC_048578.1, on the reverse strand, counting down.
GGGCTTGGAGAGTCTGTTAGGATAGAGCAGCATAAATTATTTCCTAAAAGATATTAGCCTATTTAATATTATGTGTTTATAAAAAGCGATCACATTGTTTTTAGGGGAGGCCGGGGTAGGCCGTCATTGTAAATAAGCATTTGTTCTTAATTAACTGTCTTGCCTAGTTAAATAAAACATTTTAAAATAATAAGACTTTAATAATGAAACAGGTGTGATGATTGAATAAACCACTGATATTTTATGTATGAATGAAATAAATAACGCGACTCAGGGGGAAACGCACCTGTTACGTCTAGGAGCTGCATGAGCCAGGTGGCGGTGATCATCCCGACTCCACAGACACCGAGTCGCCAGAAAAGCCGCATGCGCTTAGGTCTCACCGCTGCCTTCATCTCGCCGCTGTTCCCTCAGCTCAGAACATGTCGGTCACCATCGCAGCGTCGGTTCTCCGCTTTATATCAGATGATCAGGTGGAATCTTTTTCATGCACTCTCAGGGAAAGCTAGTTCTTCACGTGCAGCCATGGATTTGTATTGTCAGCATCCCTGCACCCATTCTTTACCACTCTCTGTCTTCAGAAGCGCAGCATCTTCCGCGGGCATCTGTCCGTTCCTCCACGGAACCGAGGAAACAGGCGATGGGCTTTTTGATAAATAATTAGTCTCGCTCACAATAGCTTGTGGTTTTAAGCGTCACATCGTCGCAAGTCTGTACTATTTCCAGAATTTCACACTCCTCCCATCATGTCTCCTTCGCTCCCAGTCTGTTCCAGTATCTTCATGACTCCGTCACGAGGGGTGTTTACCGTGAGCTCTTGGTGCCACCATCAGTGAGCACGACAATTGGGTGGGGCGCACCAACGAGCGAGCTCCAGTCTCAGGGACTAAATATGTATTTATCAACATGAGGCATGTTATGTTACGCCATTATGCCATTAATAATATAATATAAGACACACAACACAGACACAATTCCAATAAATAAATAATTATTTTATGTTTATGAAAATGCATCCACAAATACGAGCACATTTTCGGTTCTAGGTGAAAGTTGAGAATATATAATTAATAGATGTCTGTTTGGGCCAAATCAAGGCTGGTCCAGACCAAATCTGAACCAAACAGGCATCTATGATTGGTTTAGATTTGGTCCTGACCAAAAACAAACGTTCGTGGACGTAGAAATCAAAGCTGGTCCAGACTGCACCAAAAAAAGACCTCCAGTCTGGACATCACAAAAAAAATATGTCCAAAAGGCATCAGTGTCGTTCTGTGCTTATTGTGGTATAGCCTACAGTGTAGCTGGAAATGTCATTTTAGGAATGCCCATCTACGTGGTAGGCCTACGGTTTGTAAAATACAAAAAAAAGACGGCTGTCCTAACGGGACTGAAAAGAGGTCCAAAAGACATTGGCGTCTGTCCGTGCTTAATGGGGTGCAGCCTACCATGTCAGCCTGCAATGGCATTTTAGGATGGCCCATCCATTTGTAAAACAGGCAGTTGTATTGGCTTTATTCATTCTGATTCCTGTGACTAATCAATTTGGCAATTTAAGCTCTGGATATCAGCTACCCAGTCGCGACTCGTCATTCAGGGCATGTGGGGCAAAAAATAAGGCTTGCCTGTTTTGCATGTTATTTTGTCATTAATACATGTCACATATCAGTTTGCAAACAATGTAACAATTATATATATTTTGAGTTAATAACATGGTCTCTTTTTTTGGTTTCTTGAGTAAAGCAGCTCCAAAATTCAGGTGTTTCCGCCTAGCTCAGTGCTTTCTGTGGTGGTGAGGCAAGACAGCAGAAAATACGAAGTGCTGCGGCGTGATTGGCTCAGTGATCTGTCACTCATGGGGACACTACGTCACCAACAAGTCTAACACGGAACCCAAACCGGCTGCGCGCGTGCACCAACATGGATCAATTTATTTTGTCCCTCCACACCAAACGCGATCACGATATCAAAACAAACTCTGAACCAATTATATTAATTTGGGGACAGGTCGAAAAGCATTAAACATTTATGGCAATTTAGATAGTTAGCTTGCACTTGCTAGCTAATTTGTCCTATTTAGCTAGCTTGCTGTTGCTAGCTAATTTGTCCTGGGATATAAACATTGAGTTGTTATTTTACCTGAAATGCACAAGGTCCTCTACTCCGGCAATTAATCCACACATAAAATGGTCAACTAAATAGTTTCAAGTAATCTCTCTTCCTTCCAGACTTTTTCTTCTCTTGACTTTATAATGCGATTGGCAACTTTCATAAATTAGGTGCATTACCACCATTGACCTCGTTCGTCTTTCAGTCACCCATGTGGGTTAAACCAATGAGGAGATGGGAGAGGCAGGACTTGCAGCACGATCTGCGTCAGAAATAGAACTGATATCTATTTTACCCCTTGGCAACGCAGAAGTTCCCCGGCGCACGCGAGCAGTGTGGGTGCAATAATTGAATAACATAGATTTCTAAATGTATTTCGCAACACTCGCGCATGCAACGTGAGTGGTGTGGTCAGACTGTAAGAGTAGAGCTAAAAAATTCAAGCCCCTTGGGTGCTGCCTTAGAGTTACTTTAGAAGTGCCCATCCAAGAAGGCTCAAGGTCATTGGCCACAGATAAAAGGACATAAAATCACGTTATATCTACAGTAGCTTTGATTAGACTGAATATGTGAAAATCAAACTTTCAAAATCTTAGCTAGCCGTTTGCATTTTGTTGCTGTACATTTCAAAAGTGCTGAACACATAGTTATATTGACTACGTCCGTCTTACTGTAGCTCGCTCATTGTCTTCATCGAAATTACGGAATGCCTCATATCCCTTATGCCGTGGTTTGTACATCTCAATTGACAGTAGAAACCACATTTGTTTAAGCAAGTCAGCAATATCAGCTGTGTTTTTAAAAAAGTCAGTAAACGAGGCTGAATTAATTGTTTCGCTGCCAGACAAGGCTCCGCTGATTGCCAGGTGTAGCGGCCATGCTTTACACCTGGCTACCCCTACCCCGATCAACAGTCCTGTACCCCCCACAGCAACTCGCCCAAGCCTTCCCCATTTCTCCTTCACCCAAATACAGATAGCTGATGTTCTGAAATAGCTGCAAATTCTGGACCCCTACAAATCAGCCGGGCTAGACAATCTGGACCCTCTCTTTCTAAAATTATCTGCAGAAATTGTTGCAACCCCTATCACTAGCCTGTTCAACCTCTCTTTCGTATCATCTGAGATTCCCAAAGATTGGAAAGCTGCCGCGGTCATCCCCCTCTTCAAAGGGGGAGACATTCTAGACCCAAACTGCTACAGACCTATATCTATCCTACCCTGCCTTTCTAAGGTCTTCGAAAGCCAAGTTGGTCATGGGTGCACCTCAGCCATGCTCAAGGTCCTAAACGATATCACAACCGCCATTGATAAGAGACATTACTGTGCAGCCGTAATCATCGACCTGGCCAAGGCTTTCCACTCTGTCATTCACCACATTCTTATTGGCAAACTCAACAACCTTGGTTTCTCAAGTGATTGCCTTCTCCTGGTTCACCAACTACTTCTCTGATAGAGTTCAGTGTGTCAAATCGGAGGGCCTGTTGTCCGGACGTCTGGCAGTCTCTATGGGGGTGCCACAGGGTTCAATTCTTGGGCCGACTCTCTTCTCTGTATACATCAATGATGTCGCTCTTGCTGCGGGTGATTCTCTGATCCACCTCTATGCAGACGACACTATTCTGTATACCTCTGACCCTTCTTTGGACACTGTGTTAACTAACCTCCAGACGAGCTTTAATGCCATACAACATACAACACTCCTTCTGTGGCCTCCAACTGCTCTCAAATGCAAGTAAAACTAAATGCATGCTCTTCAACCGATCGCTGCCCGCACCTGCCCGCCGGTCCAGCATCACTACTCTGGACAGTTCTGACTTAGAATATGTGGACAACTACAAGGTGTCTGGTTAGACCGTAAACTCTCCTTCCAGACTCACATTAAGCATCTCCAATCCAAAATTAAATCTAGAATCGGCTTCCTATTTCGCAACAAAGCATCCTTCACTCATGCTGCCAAACAAACCCTCGTAAAACTGACTTTTTCTACTGTATTATTGACTGTATGTTTGTTTATTCCATGTGTAACTAACTCTGATGTTGTATGTGTCGAACTACTTTGCTTTATCTTGGCCAGGTCACAGTTGTAAATGAGAACTAGTTCTCATCTAGCCTACCTGGTTAAATAAAGGTGAAATAAAAAATAAAATAATGGTGTAGCGGTGGTAAGGATTCATTCCATGGTGCTGAAAAGAAAGCACTGCTGTTGGGACAGCTTTATGTAGGCCCTAACAGTTTGTGGGCACCGCTATTCGCCGTTATGGTGCAAGTAATGTATTGTTTAGTGTTGTGTTGTGTAGTGTCTTTGCTGGCATGCATCTAAAAGAATTGGGTGAGTTTTCCCCACCAAGACATTCTAAAATCGCCACTGCATGTAGCCTATAACCTGTTTTTGAGAAATGTAATCTTCTAATATCGTAAGAGCTTCCATTGTCTGCTTATATGCCCCCTTTATTTATTCTACGGTTCTGACTTGGTGTACAGGAAAGACACTGTAAGAACGGCCCATGTTCTGAATTCTGTCGCTGTACATTTCAAAAGTACTGAACAAATAGTTATGACTACGTCCTTCTTAGCTCGCCCATTGTCTTAATCGAAATTACGGATTGCCTCTTATCCACTTGTCATCCCCTTATGCCATAGTTTGTACATCTCAATTGTCAGTAGAAACAACATTTGCAAGTTGTATATACATGTAGTTATTACCATGCATGAGATCTCCACATTGTAGCCTGTACATTTAATATATTCACTGATCAAGTAAGTACTCTACCTTTGCAAATAAAGGTGCAGTTCAGGTATGAATGTCTGACATTCTTTTTCAGTCATATCCAATACCAGGAGTATCAAATTAAAGTCTTTGAATGACGCTGTGTCTGCATGTACAGTGCCTTGCGAAAGTATTCGGCCCCCTTGAACTTTGCGACCTTTTGCCACATTTCAGGCTTCAAACATAAAGATATAAAACTGTATTTTTTTGTGAAGACTCAACAACAAGTGGGACACAATCATGAAGTGTAACGACATTTATTGGATATTTCAAACTGTTTTAACAAATCAAAAACAGAAAAATTGGGCGTGCAAAATTATTCAGCCCCTTTACTTTCAGTGCAGCAAACTCTCTCCAGAAGTTCAGTGAGGATCTCTGAATGATCCAATGTTGACCTAAATGACTAATGATGATAAATACAATCCACCTGTGTGTAATCAAGTCTCCGTATAAATGCACCTACACTTTGATAGTCTCAGAGGTCCGTCAAAAGCGCAGAGAGCATCATGAAGAACAAGGAACACACCAGGCAGGTCCGAGATACTGTTGTGAAGAAGTTTAAAGCCGGATTTGGATACAAAAAGATTTCCCAAGCATTAAACATCCCAAGGAGCACTGTGCAAGCGATAATATTGAAATGGAAGGAGTATCAGACCACTGCAAATCTACCAAGACCTGGCCGTCCCTCTAAACTTTCAGCTCAAACAAGGAGAAGACTGATCAGAGATGCAGCCAAGAGGCCCATGACCACTCTGGATGAACTGCAGAGATCTACAGCTGAGGTGGGAGACTCTGTCCATAGGACAACAATCAGTCGTATATTGCACAAATCTGGCCTTTATGGAAGAGTGGCAAGAAGAAAGCCATTTCTTAAAGATATCCATAAAAAGTGTCGTTTAAAGTTTGCCACAAGCCACCTGGGAGACACACCAAACATGTGGAAGAAGGTGCTCTGGTCAGATGAAACCAAAATTGAATTTTTTGTCAACAATGCAAAACGTTATGTTTGGCGTAAAAGCAACACAGCTCATCACCCTGAACACACCATGCCCACTGTCAAACATGGTGGTGGCAGGATCATGGTTTGGGCCTGCTTTTCTTCAGCAGGGACAGGGAAGATGGTTAAAATTGATGGGAAGATGGATGGAGCCAAATACAGGACCATTCTGGAAGAAAACCTGATGGAGTCTGCAAAAGACCTGAGACTGGGACAGAGATTTGTCTTCCAACAAGACAATGATCCAAAACATAAAGCAAAATCTAAAATGGAATGGTTCAAAAATAAACATATCCAGGTGTTAGAATGGCCAAGTCAATGTCCAGACCTGAATCCAATCGAGAATCTGTGGAAAGAACTGAAAACTGCTGTTCACAAATGCTCTCCATCCAACCTCACTGAGCTCGAGCTGTTTTGCAAGGAGGAATGGGAAAAAATGTCAGTCTCTCGATGTGCAAAACTGATAGAGACATACCCCAGGCGACTTACAGCTGTAATCGCAGCAAAAGGTGGCGCTACAAAGTATTAACTTAAGGGGGCTGAATAATTTTGCACGCCCAATTTTTCAGTTTTTGATTTGTTAAAAAAGTTTGAAATATCCAATAAATGTCATTCCACTTCATGATTGTGTCCCACTTGTTGTTGATTCTTCACAAAAAAATACAGTTTTATATCTTTATGTTTGAAGCCTGAAATGTGGCAAAAGGTCGCAAAGTTCAAGGGGGCCGAATACTTTCGCAACGCACTGTATGTATTACAATTATACACTTCAACAGTGTTTACCAATCCTGGTACATCAATGGGTACACATTGTAACTATGCAATAGACTAGAAACATGATTTAATTAGTTAAAGGCTTATGTTTAATTCACATATACAGAAATATAATTTTAAAAAACAGTACACTACACTTCATATGCATCATGTAAATACTCTAAAACCGTAAATACTCTAAAACCGATCTGATAAACACAGGATAGGTGTCATCAAATTAGTCTTAATTTCAACCAGTAGAGAAAGTGAAACGCTTTATTGAAAGAAGTTTATTATCCAAGTGTTATAAATACATAATACTTGCATTATAAATATTATAATTGTAATATTATATTCATAGATACAAGTATAATCTGCACTTAAATGCACATCTGGTGTGCATTATAAAAACAGAGGAAGAAAGAGGTGGCGAGAAAGGTATAAAAGGGAAAGCAGGTTAGACCGTATATGATTAATGAATCAAAGTGTTACCCTAATATTCTCTGTTCATCACAATTACATAATAGTGTCTCTAGCTTAGTCTCCTAACCAGCCTTAGGCCCCCAGTCGGCCCGAAGGTTATCTTAAGAGCGGGTGAGGTAGCGATGACGGGACTGGGGGTTGGCATCTCACATCAAAACATACCTGCAGACGAGAGACAGATGGAGAAAGAGAGAGCATGTTTAAGCCTTGTGTTTTTTCTTTATTCTAACACTGTCAGTCATCATAATCATCAGGAGGTGAAATGCATAACTGGCCTTCGATCATTAACTCTGGGACTACTACCCAGATGTAGCCTGTTCACATCTGATATAACCTAGAGGATTCAGGGAGAAGGGGAGATAGGGATAAAGTGAAGTACTTTATGCTGAAAAACACGCACAGACACACAAGGACAAATAATATAGCGTAGTTATAGAAATAATGAAGTGTCTTACTATTCTCCATGGTTGGCCCTCATGCCTATTTGAAGTTGGAAGGAGCCACAGTTATACACCTGAGCCTGCTTACTGCACAACACAATCCATCAATCAGATTGATACGCGAGTGTGTAGGTGTGGGTTATAGGGTGTCTAACTGTTAAAATAGCCTGTTTTGTTTTTGTATAGACATCACACCTTTACCTAAACAGCATCCTCAACTGAGAAGTAGAAATCAAATGGAGAGAAACTGGGAATTGAATAACTGCAGTTGACATAGCTAAGTAAATTGAAGAATACTCTTATTGCAATGTGGATGGCTCTTAAAATAGCCTTTGGTTGTGCATAGTGTAGTCTATGGTTTTGCCAGGAGACAGCACCCTCTTTGAAGAAGTAGGAGGTGAAGATCTCCCGCACACGGATTGCCTCTCTTGCTGCGTTGTTGGACCCCATCCTTGAAACATCGTGCAGAGCAGCAGACTTCTCCTCTGGCACACAACGGCGAGCTGCAGATCCCCTCCTGGTCCTTGTGTCTATCCTCATGAAGTTGTGCAGGACACAGGTAGCCTTCACATGTCTGAATTCCCCCAGGAGGCAGTCCGAGATGGTCATGGTCACCCAACCTTGCAGTGCCCTACACGGTAACTGTAGGCAATCGTTTTGAAGCAATCTCCAGTTACAAGGTATCTGTAGGAATATGAACGATAATGTCATTAGTAATCATTATCACTTATAACATCATGATAACATTGGATAGATGCAGGTGCACACACATGTGCATGTGTAGCTTGTGACAATAGCAGGATAATATCAAGGATGGCATCACAAATGAATAAATAAATACCACTTGAAGCTTGATGATGAGTTGATCAGCTGTGTAGTGCTAAGGCAAGAACGTGCACCCCTTTGAGTTCCCAGGACCAGGACTGAGAACCACCATGCTTCATTGGGACCTCTTCATCTGCAGACAGGCATTAACAGCTCTCTGTATCAGAGAACGGAAAACCTCGCAAGAAACAGATTTCATTACACTCAAATTAGACAGGCACTGAATATTATGTTACTATTATCTCCGTCCTCACTTCTGGGGACTGGAACTACACAAAAGTACCTGCCCTATCCAAAATAGTCTACTCCCTCACTTTGACAGTTGGGGCTGCTATCCTTTCACCCACCTCCATGGCTTTTAGCTAGCTACCTACAAATGCATTTGGAGTTTGTTTTTTACAGTGATAAATACATTGATAGCTAGATAATATGAAGTTAGCTAGCTAAGTGAATTAAACATCACCATCTGCCTATGTAAAGTTGACTAGATAGCTAGCTAGCTACGTTAGCAGCTCATTTGAGTTAGCCTGCACTATAGCTAGTTAGCTAATAATACATCTGTTCTTTTACATTTTCAAAATGTATATACTTACTTGAATAGGTTCTCCCCAGCCATGTGGACGATTGGAAACAGGGCAGAAAAGTTTGTCACCAGTGTTTTAGAGCATATTACTATTTACCTGTGAATAAATTCATGAAATGGAGAATGGATTAAACTATTGACCCATATAATAACCAGACCTTCAGACAAACTTGCTGCGCTGAATTCTTGATGCACAATCGAAAAGTGCTGCCACATGCTGCCAGAAGAGAGCCACTGGACGGCCTAAGCAGCACATGGCAATTTACCGCATGCTAGTGTACACAAGCTGTCCTGCCTAATGAGCAGGCTGACCCTGGCGCCTGGCACCTACTACCATACCCTGTTCAAAGGCACTTACATATTTTGTCTTGCCCATTCACCCTCTGAATGGCACATATACACAATCCATGTCTCGATTGTCTCAAGCATTAAAAATCCTAATTTAACCTGTCTCCTCCCCTTCATCTACACTGATTGACAAGTGAAGTCAATAAGGGATCATAGCTTTCTCCTGGATTCACCTGGTCAGTCTATGTCATGGAAAGAGCAGGTGTTCTTAATGTTTGTACACTCAGTGTATATCTGGGGAAGGGTATAAAACCATTTCTAGAGTGTTGAATGTTTCCAAGAGCACAGTGGTCTCCATCATTGGGAAATTGAATTTTTTTTAACTACCCAGACTCTGCCTAGAGCTGGCCGTCTGACCAAACTGAGCAACCAGGCAAGAAGGACCTTGGCCAGGGAAGTAACCAAGAACCCAAGGACCACTCTGACAGAACTACAATGTTCCTTGGCTGAGATGGGAGTACCTGCCAGAAGGACAACAGTCTCTACAGCCATTCACCAATCTGGGCATTTTGAGAGAGTGGCCAGACGGAAGCCACTCCTAAGAAAAAGGCACGTGACGGCATACCTGGAGTTTGCAAAAAGGCACGTGAAAGACTGAGATCATAAGGCAAAAGATTATGTGGTCTGATGAGACAAAAATGTAACTCTTAGGGCCTCCCGGGTGGCGCAGTGGTCTAGGGCACTGCATCGCAGCGCTAGCTGTGCCACCCACCAGAGACTCTGGGTTTGCACCCAGGCTCTGTCGCAGCCGGCCGCGACCAGGAGGTCCGTGGGGCGACGCACAATTGGCCTAGCGTCGTCGGGGTTAGGGAGGGTTTGGCCAGTAGGGATATCCTTGTCTCATCGTGCACCAGCGACTCCTGTGGAGGGCCGGGCGCAGTGCACGCTAACCAAGGTCGCCAGGTGCACGGTGTTTCCTCTGACCCAATTGTGTGGCTGGCTTCCGGGTTGGATGCGCACTGTGTTAAGAAGCAGTGCGGCTTGGTTGGGTTGTGTTTCGGAGGACGCATGACTTTCGACCTTCGTCTCTCCAGAGCCCGTACGGGAGTTGTAGCGATGAGACAAGATAGTAATTACTAACAATTGGATACCATGATGAAGGAGGTAAAACATATATTTTTTAAATTAAATAAAAATGTAACTCTTTGGCCTATGTCTGGAGAAATGCAGGCACAACACCCGTCTAACACCATCCATACCGTGAAGCATGGTAGTGGCAGCATCATGCTATGGGGATGCTATTCAGGGACTGGGAGACTGGTAATGATAGAGGGAACAATGAATGGAGCCAAATACAGGAAAATTATTGATTAGAAACGGCTTCAGAGAACCAACAACCTTAGACTGAGGCGAAGATTTACATTCCAACAAGACAATGACCCCAAGCAATAAATGTGAAAGTTCTTGAGGGGCCAAGCCAAAGTCTATTTAAAATCTGTGGAAAGACTTGAAGGTTGCTGTTCCCTGCCACTTCCCATCTAATTTAACAGAGCTTGAGAAAATCTGCAAGGAGGAATGGGAGAAAATCCCCAAATCCAGATGTGCAAAATGGATACAGCTGACTGTAATCGCCACCAAATGTGCTTCTACAAAGTATTGACTCAGGTGTGTGAATGCTTACATGTACATTAGATATTTCTGTATTCAATTTTCAAAAAACATGTTGTTTTCACTTTGTCATTATGGTGTATTGTGTGTAGATGCGTGAGAAAAATATATACTCAACAAAAATATAAACGCAACATGTAAAGTGTTGGTCCCATGTTTCATGAGCTGAAATAAAGATCCCAGAAATGTGTTGACAAATTTGTTTACATTCCTGTTAGTGAGCATTTCTCATTTGCCAAGATAATCCATCCACCTGACAGGTGTGGCATATCAAGAAACTGATTAAACAGCATGATCATTACACAGGTGCACCTTGTGCCGGGGACAATAAAAGGCCACTCTAAAATGTGCAGTTTTGTCACACAACAAACACAATGCCACAGATGTCTCAAGTTTATAGCGAGCATGCAATTGGCATGATGACTGCAGGAATGTCCACCAGTGCTGTTTCCAGAGAATGTAATGTTAATTTCTATACCATAAGCTGCCTCCAATGTCGTTTTAGAGAATTTGGCAGTATGTCCATCCGTCTTCACAACCGCAGACCATGTGTAACCATGCCAGCCCAGGTCTTCCACTTCTTCACCTGCAGGATCGTCAGACTAGCCACCCCGACAGCTGATGAAACTGAGGAGTATTTATGTCTGTAATAAAGCCCTTTTTGGGGAAAGACTCATTCTGATTGGCTGAGCCTGGCTCCACAGTGGGTGGGCCATGCTCTGATGTGGGCCCACCGATAGCTGCGCCGCTGCCCAGTCATGTGAAATCCATAGATTAGGCCCTACTTAATTTATTTCAATTGATTGATTACCTTATATGAACTGTAAGTCAGTAGAAATAGTTGAAATTGTTGCATGTTGCTTTTATATTTTAGTTACGTATATACGAACTCTGTAATGGTCTTAAAATCCCCAATGGCCTCATGGAAACATCCCTGAGCAGTTTCCTTCCTGTCCTTCAGCTCAGTTCAGAAGGATGACAATATCTTTGAAGTGTCTGGGTGGTTTAATACATCATCCACTGCATAATTATTCACCTAACCATGCTTAAAGAGATATTCAATGTCTGATTTGTTATTGTTACCCATCTAGCAATTACTGCCCTTTTTTACAAGGCTTTTCTCTGGTAGTTTAATCTGTGCTTGAAATGCAATACTTAACTGAGGGACCTTACACATGTTGTATGGGGCACAGAGGAAGGGTTAGTCATAAACAATCATGTCAACCCATTTATTTCATACAGAGTCCATTTAACTTTTGATGTGATTTGTTTAGCCACATTTTACTCCTGAACTAATTTAGGCTTGCCTAAACAAAGGGTCTGAATACTTATGCAACAACTGACTATAGTTATTTCATTTTGTATTAATCTTACAAAAACATTATCATTTTTCACTTTGACATTACAGAATATTTTGTGTATATTGTTGACAAAAAAAAAATGACAATTACATATATTTGAATCCCACTTGAAGAACAATAACATGTGAAGAAATCCAAGGGTTCTGAATACTTTTCAAGGCTCTGTATTTCCACACTATGAGGATGGAATAATACTGTGAGAATGCTGAAAACACCCTTTCAGGTTAAGAGCTGTTTGAAAAGACCGCATGAAATTTCAGCATGTATTGACTGGATGGAGTTTTGGCCTGTCTGGTGACATCACCAGGTGGTAAATTAGTTAATAGACCAATAATAAAGAGAGTTCCAAACATCTCTGCCAATAACAGCACATTTTCTGTTTTCCCACTCAGACCACTCCTAGACAGTCTGAGCAAAATTATTGCTTGAGAAATTGCTCTTGGCAAAGTAACTATTTTTGACCATGTTAACTGAAATCAATCACAGTGAGGTACTTAATTGGTATTGAACAAAAAAATGGCTGCATTGGCCCTTTAAACATCCCTCTCAAACTTGAAAAACATACCATGCTGCAATTAACAATAAATCTCTATGTCTCTGCAGCTGAGGTAAAAACACAATCAATAGGCCTTCAATTAAACTCAACATAAAGTGAAAAGTGAAAACATACTCAATTGCCAGTTTATTAGGTACACCCATCTAGTGATGTTTTGCCACTCCTAAATTGTCCCGTGTTGGTAATCGAATGCCCAATGAGGCCGCTTCTTGTTGTTTTTAGCTGATAGCCGTGGAACATGGTGTGGTCGTCTACTGTAGTAGCCCAATCCATGACAAGGATCTCTGTGTTGTGCCTTCCGAGCTGCCGTTCTGCGCTCCACTGATGTACTGTGCCGTTATTGGTTTGTTTGTGGCCTGCCTGTTAGCTTCCACGATTCTTGCCATTCTCCTTCGACCTCCTCCACCACCGAGCTGTTTTCATCCACAGAATTGCTGCTTACTATAAACTCCTTGTTTGTCACACCATTCTCGAGAAACCCTAGACACTGTCGTGCATGAAAATCCCAGGAGGGCAGACGTTTCTGAGATACTGGCACCGACGATCATAACACACTGAAAGTCGCTTAGGTCACTCGTTTAGCCCAAATAGAACAGTAACTGAATGCCTCAATGCCTGCTTTATATAGCAAGCCCTGGCCACGTGACTCATTGTCTGTAGGGGCAATCCACTTTCGTGAACGGGGTGGTGTACTTAATAAACTGTACGCCAAGTGTACATGTGTGATTTGGCAAGGCAGGTTTTGTAGGGAAATAAATCAAAGGCACACTCAATCAGGACAAATAACAATGAAAAGAGTGGACATCAACATCATTATAAAGACTTGTTCCAGCACTAGTAAGTGTGGGGGATCTCCTTCCAAATCAACAATCCTACCTTCACAGCAAACCTCAGCAAGAAATCAATACAGTACAATCAATAAACAATCAAAACATTTATAATTTCAGTGGACTCACATTTCAATGCTTATTTAATTGTTTTAACTGCTGAGGCAAGCAAACCAATAAATACATGCTTTCTCATTTAGCTGATTGACTAAGGTAATGGATCAATTAATGTCGGCACATAGACAATGGGTCAAAGTACCACAGAGCAACCTTGAGATACTGCAGCTACACCTGCCGTCCCACCCACCCACTCAGCAAACAGGGAAAGCAGTGGGTGAAGAGGCTTTCAGATTTACAGTCAAACTTCTCCACGAAGCCACACCACCCGCCTGCACTGCAAGGTGTCACTGTCATCCTCACACACCTGTGTCCGTCACATTACCAGGGTTACCGTGAGCGGTTGGGATCCGACTCCAGTGACTCTGTGACCTGGAAATGGATGCCGTCCCCAGGCAGTGGGGAGGGGATGAGTGGGCAGAGCCAGCAGATGTACCAGCGGGTACCCAGGGCGTGCCGCAAGTTGCCCAGTAATCCCAGGTTGTAGGGCCTGCGGATGGAGTACCACTCTCTGGTGGTCTGGCCTCGCAGGAGGAGGAAAAGGTGGAAGAAGAGGAAGGCTGCCACCAGCAGGAAGCCCAACACACAGGTGTCTGCGATGAAGGCAAAGGCAAAGGCCCGCGCTGTCACTTGACCTGGAGGAGAGGAGAGAGAAGCGAGAGAGGGTCAGATAATAGTACAACGCTCACACACAAATACACCTTTCTCTGTATTGCAGACACACAACCTTTATCTCTCTCTCGCTCACACACACACACACACACCTCTCACTCGCCCGTCTCTCTATCTCTCCCTCTCTATTTCTGTCACACACCCTCCCCCTCTCTCCCTCCCAGTCTAACCAGAGACGAGCATGATCCAGGGCATGAGAAGTAGCAGGATGCTGTGCAGCGTGACTCCTTCCTTCAGGATGATGATGAAGACCTCAGCGTTCATCACTACAGCGTACAGCAGCCCTGTCCACATGAACAGCAAACAGCTGAGGAAGTAGCGGTAGTTACGGAAGCCCACACACTGGCCGAAGAACACACAGTGGTGGTCTCGTCTCAGAACACACACCTTACAGTCATAGCAGTGGGAGCACCGCGGGGGAGTGTGGGTCTCACATGTGTAGCAGTACCTGTGGGTGGAATAGGTGTGTTACAATGTAATAACTACAGGTATAACAGCGTCATGAACACTGGGGAAATAATATTTGAATAATGAGAACAATCTATTGCCCCATAACATTTTTTTGAATACCACCAGCCTATTGATGAGAAAATACCTCCGGTCATCATTGCATTGTCTCAACACACATGTGATTCAACCAGTCTTAACAGTTTGTTTGTCCTAATGATGAACCATTATGTCTGTTTAGATTACCTCCAGCCTTGTGCCATGCCTTCTGAGCCCAGGAACACTCCTTGAATGCTGGTGCTGGTTTTCAGAAACAGCGAGGCGTTCCATGTGATGTTGCCAAACATGAAGTACTGTACCAGGAGGTGCAGAGTCTTCCACACGGTAGACCACTGGGTCTTCTTCTGGTCCGGTTGGAGCGGCGCCTCGACCAGGACCAGGTAGCTCACCTCCGCCGTGATGGAGAACACGAGAACGGTGTTCAGAACGATGGGCAGGTGGAGACACGTCTTCTCCACGCGATCCCACACCCGACCTGCGAAACTAAACCATGTCATGGTGCCTTGTCGGTCTTGTGTTCTCTATGCTTCCTTGTTGTCACCACTGTTTTGATTTGAACACGATATCTGACAGGCGACTGAAAAGTGGTGTGTGTGATCTGATGCTGACGTTAGCGATTTAGTGAGTAAAATACACTAAACTACAATTTGTTTGTTGTCATTAACATTAATCGGTGTGTGGATACGCGCTGGTGGTATTTTCACCAAATGCGTCTTCATTAATTAAACAAACGAAGTGGAGCTGTCAGTGTATCCTGTGTTACATGAAAAACCGTCCCCCATATTTTAACATAGCGCGTAAGTGATCCGTGTGAAATGACTAAAGGACTGTACTACAACAAAAAATTGTCAGGTGCATTTACAGTAAAATAAACTCTCCTAAATATGAACGTTTATTATTTACTATCAGACATTCAAATGACATTACTTTCATTTTATTGAGGTTATTCATTAGTGTAACATTATTTGTCCTATATATTTTCTTACTCATAGTGAAGACAGCAAAGATACTAAGGTTTCTCCAATTCATCTGTGATGACAGTAATGTCAATATACCCCATGTTCCTCCCCCTATAAGAGAGTAATCCAACTAACCCTTAATCCATGTTAATCCCAGGCGGCTGTTTGTGAGCCTTCGATTTCAAAGGTTTGTGGTTCCTGTCATGCCAGTAGTGAAAGATAAATGATGTCTACCTGGTATATGGACGGTGCCGAGGATAACCGAGGTGTTTATACAAAACAGGGACCAGAAGGACTGCTACAGAGGTGAGAGCGCAAACCAGAGAGAACCTCGCTCATGTATCCTTTTATTTTAGATAATACAGGGGTTGAATGATTGCTGTGACTTGATGTGACTACTAGTATGATATTAAAGTATTTTTATTTTTTACTTGCTTTTTCAACACTGTTATTTTGATTATGAGAAGTGTATTTTAGTTTATTGTACAGTATGAAAAAAGACAGAATCTATCCACCACCAGGGGTCATTGTCGCCTGTATTATGGAGTAATCCATGTCGGGAAGCACTGGAAATATAATAATTAGTACCTGTTCAGTAGGTCTGTTCTGTGTGTCTTCCTCCCCACAGTGAGCGCAGGAGGATAAAGCTGCAGAGTGACCTTGTGACCTTACAGAGGGATCAGCGCCTGTGAGTGAGCAGTGTACTTTTTATTTGGGAATCAAAATATATAAGAATAAAAGACTACTGTGTGTGTGTGTGTGTGTGTGTGTGTGTGTGTGTGTGTGTGTGTGTGTGTGTGTGTGTGTGTGTGTGTGTGTGTGTGTGTGTGTGTGTGTGTGTATGTGTGTGTGTGTGTGTGTGCGTGTGTGCGTGCGTGCGTGCGTGTGTGAGTGCCAGCGTGCAGTTGTGTAAAGGACTTAAGTAAAAATAAGTACTACTTAAGTCGTTTTTTGGGGGTATCTGTACTTTACTATATATATTTTTGACTACTTTTAATTTTACTTCACTACATTCATAAAGAAAACAATGTATTTTTTACTCCACACATTTTCCCTGACACACAAAGTACTCGTTACATTTTCAATGCTTAGCAGGACAGGAAAATGATCCAACTCACAAACTTATCAAGAGAACATCCCTGGTAATCATACTGCTTCTGATCTGGCGGACTCACTAAACACACATGCTTAGTGTTGGTGTGTGCCCTTGGCTATCTGTAAATTAAAACAACAAGAAAATAGTGCCCTCTGGTTTGCTTAATATAAGGAATTTTAAATTATTCATACTTGTATGAAACTACATACTTTGTTTTATTTTTTACTTTTGATACTTAAGTATATTTAAAAACAAATTATTTTAGACTTTTACTCAAGTAATATTTTACTGGGTGACTTTCACTTTTACTTGAGTCCTTTTCTATTGAGGTATTTTTACTTTTACTCAAGTATGACAATTGGATACTTTTTCCACCACTGCATCTGTATGTGTGTGCGTGCATGCCTATCTGTGTGTATGTGTGTGCGTGCATGCCTATCTGTGTGTATGTGTGCAGTAGCCGGGCTGTGCGGCTGCAGAGCCGGTGGCAGGAGCTGAGTGAGAGAGAGCGTCAGGCCCAGCAGCAGAACAGGCAGCTGCTGCAGGAGTTTGACAGAGCCCAGGACACTCTGAGAGACATGGTCACCTGCAACGCCGCTATGAATACCATAAAAGTGAGGACACCAATATGAAAGAATTAAAGTAACACACATGGCATGCACCACCCGCATGTGGAATGGTAGACATCCACCTACCTCCACACCTTGACAAACACAAACCATTGTCCCTCTCTGGGCCCCCAGATGACCCTGATCCCTAACTGTGACCACTGACCCCTCTAGGTGGAGTATGAAAGGTATCTGGAGGAGAGCTTCCCTCGCTGGCAGCAGCAGCTCAAACAGAAGATACTATCTGCCCAACGCAAGGTAGGCCTACCCTGCCGGACACCATAACAACAAGTCATTTATTAGATGTTTACAGATATCATATGTGATGTGATTTGAGACACACCAGGCTAGGTTAATCCTGTAGTTTCTTCCACAGCGAATGGAGCAGCACCTGAAGGAGTGCCTGAGGAGTATGGAGGAGGACAGGGCTGAAGAGAGGGGCTCCAGACCCCACATTGGAGCCCAACCTCCACTTTCTCCATGTAACACCAACACACCCTTATACAGTTCACCTTACCTCCCACCAACATAACTCACTGTCATTTCTCTTTCTTTAGGTCATGTCCAACAGCTCCAGAATGCCGCTGCGCATCAAGAACACCACAACCAAAATGGCCACCAGGACTACATCCAAAATGGCCACCATCATCCCAGCATCCCTTCAATTCAGTCCTCCTGGTTGATTCATGCTCGTTCTCAATGGGTTGATTCCCAAACCAGAATGCACTCCAAACTCCAACAAAGAGACATGACTCACCAACCCGCTCACCCCCTCCACCCCTATGACCCCCAGTTCCTCTACCCCCCTCAGCCTTACCCTGTCCAGCACCCTCAGTCCCTCTACCCCCCTCAGCCTTACCCTATCCAGCCCCCTCAGTCCTACTCTAACCCCAGTAAACACCACATTGTGATCCAGCAGGAGGCACCACCGACAGGGTTCCCCATGCAATGGGCTGCTGGAGTCGCCACGGCTGGGCTCCATTTCAGGGCCCCAGTGGGCCTTCAAACTTCCTGGACAAGCCCTGCCATGCCGGATACCCAGGGATGGAGAATAGTACAGGATGTGTCGGGGGAGGATCTGGGGAGGGTGGTCAGTGCAGCGACTAGTCCTGAAGGAGGGAGCAGTGTGGGACACAGACAGAAGAGAGAGAAGAGCAGCGATTTGGCACAAGAGCTCGACATCAAACCAGGTAAGAACTGCTTCATATAATCTAAACGTGCCTAACTGTACACTAACCAACAATGAACCAGCAACTAAACCCAAGCTAACTGTCAACTCTGGCCACACTGGCCCGAGCTGACTGCTAAATGTAATTGTTGAACTCATCATAACCCAAATCTGTGTGTGCGTTTGCAGTGCGTCTGTCGAGTGGACATGGAGAGAGCAGTGAGAGTAGCAGAACCTCCAGTCAGGCCAGTAAAGACAGCGCCAGTAGCAGGGAGAGGAGGAAGAGGAAGGAGAAGAATGGAGGAAGAGCAGGACAGAGCGCAACAGACAGGTCCTCTGCAGGATCCGGGGAGGTGGTTATTCCTGAGGCTTCAGTATCTTCTGCCTCTGTGGTCCAGAGCTCAGAGAATGATGGGACATCGGTGGTAGGGAGAAACAGGAGCAGGATGAGTAGGGGACTTGCTAACCTATTCAGTGCAGAGGAGTCAGGAAGTCATAGAGATGAATCAGGGAGTGATAGGGAGTGGTCGGTGAGTCAAAAGGAGGAATCAAGTCAAATTCAAGAATCAGGGAGTCATAGGGCAAAGGCAGTGGGTCACATGGAGGAATCAGTGAGTCATAGGGTAGAGGCAGTGAGTGAAATGGAAGAGTCAAGAAGTCAAATGCGGGCGTCAATGATTAAAAAGGAGTCAGTGAGTCATGGGGAGGAAGTAGCCAGTGAGAAAGAAGTAGGAGATAATGCCATGGAGGCCACAGAGGGAGAAGAGGAGAGTCTGGTTGGACTCAGTGCGGAGGAGGGAGCAACAGGAGAAGAAGAGAGTCTGGTTGGACTCAGTGTGGAGGAGGGAGCAACAGGAGAAGAGGAGAGTCTGGTTGGACTCAGTGAGGAGGGGGGAGCAACAGGAGAAGAGGAGGAGGAAATTAAACATGACAGAGAGGAGGGGAGGGAAACAAAGGAAGAAGAGGGAATCGGAGAACATGAAGGCGAAAAAGAGCAAGGAGAAGATCAGGATGAAGGCAATGAGGCACACCAGAGAGACAGAGAAGAAGGAGAGGAGGAGGAGGAGGAGGAGGAAGAGGAAGAGGAAGAAGTCCAACCAGAGAGCGAGAGCGTTTCTATAAGGGAGCACACTGCAGAGGACGAGGAAGACAGGGAGAGGGGAGAGGAGGAAGCAGAGGAGGCACAGGACTCAGAAGGACAGGTAGAGCGCGAGGAGGTGGAACGGGGTGATAGAGGCATGGAGGAAGAGAGCGAGAACGAAAGAGAGGAATCACACACTTCTCAGAACAGAGAGATAGAAGAGGAGGATGTGGGAGTTGGGGATGAAAGAGATGATAATGAGGAGGGGTCAGAAGGTGAAGAAGATGGTGGTGAGGAAGAGGAAGAGGAGCAGCGTTGTCAGGATGCTGAGGAAGACTCAGCAGCAGGGCAACCTGAGGATGAAGAGGAGAGAGACTCTGACGACAGCATCATCTCACCACCAGAACACAGGTAAAACACACTGATGATGATGATAAGACAATGACGATGATGAAGATGATGATGATGGCGATGGTGATGATGATAAGGACAATGATGATGGTGATGATGGTGATGATAAGGACAGTGATGATGATGATGATGACTCAATTGTTATGATTCTCAGGTCATCCAAATGCCTGGCAGAGGTAGCGGAAGAGGAGGAGGAAGAAGAAGTGATCGGTAATAATGATGAAAATGATGATGGTGAAGATGATGAAGATGACAAAGTGAAAGGGTATTCATGGTCTGTAGATCCTTTTCCAGATGAGGATGATGATATTGAACGTCTTCTCGCTCCACAAGCAAAGTCTCAGGAAAAACAGTGAGTGTTGTTATTTCTTTGACAAATTACTGCTCCAAATGACTATCTCTGGAAATTTTTCTAAAAAGGATCTTTGTTTCTTTTAAGAGAGAAAGAAGAAAAGAAGAAGACAGTGGTCCTTGTCAAACCCAAAGGTAAGATCACTGCAGACTGCACTTAGGTATCCATAGATACAACTTAAAAAGGTTAGCTACTCGCACTATTTATAACCTAACCTGTACTATCTGTCTTTTCAGCCATAGATGAAGACTTGGACAGTTTCTCTGAAGTAAAAGCACTTCACAAAAAGAAAGGGGCTAATCAGGACACAGACTCAGAAGAGTTTGATCACTTCTACGACTGACAAGCCTTGTGTTCCAGCTCACCTAAAACCTCAACAAGATATGAGTGACTGCAATTCTAATGCCAGACTTCTAAATCCACAACACTTGAACATGAAATCCACAACACTTGAACATGAAATGAACATTCCTTATCAAATGTCAAGATGCACCGAATGTAAATCATTAGCATTTTATTAAAAATAGAATATTGAAAATGCTGTTTTGAGATTGAGATATAATTACCACTCCAGCACAGTAGGGGGCAGCATACCCCAAATGAGTTGAGACTGCACGCGCCAAAAGCATATATTTATGTGGTGAAGAAGACGATCTTATCCAATCACGTCGAAGTTTACTTGCCCTCGAGGAAGTTGGAGGAAAACATTAGAAATCTGGACCGTTGAAAGGTAAATATTGAGATATGCAGCAGAGAAACTGTCCAAGTCTTCATCTATGGCTGAAAAGACAGATAGTACAGGTTAGGTTATAAATAGTGCGAGTAGCTAACCTTTTTAAGTTGTATCTATGGATACCTAAGTGCAGTCTGCAGTGATCTTACCTTTGGGTTTGACAAGGACCACTGTCTTCTTCTTTTCTTCTTTCTCTCTTAAAAGAAACAAAGATCCTTTTTAGAAAAATTTAGAAGTCTGCTTCTACACCTGCATTGCTTGCTGTTTGGGGTTTTAAGCTGGGTTTCTGTACAGCACTTTGAGATATCAGCTGATGTAAGGAGGGCTAAATAAATACATTTGATTTTCATTTGTATTTATGGTTGAGTCGTTACTGTATAGTGTAACTGTGTTTTTCAGGCCACATACTGTATCATTATTCTTAACCAAATGTTTGAAATTTGTTTGCGAACGTGCCTTAGAAAATCTATCTGAATGCTGAGCAAGGGAATCAGTCCATTGTCATTGACTATACAAGCTAGCTAGCTAACGATAAACCAACGTTTGACCAATTATACTGTTATCATCGGGTTGACAAGGATTTATTTAAGTCCTTTTTGAGAATTCGCTGCAGTGCATTCATTTTCCGTAAAGGGGTATTCTATAAAGGCAGATCAATGACTTAGCCAGCTAACTTGCCAAAAATATTCAGAAACTTTTTATTTTTTAGAAAGTTACGTTTGAAATTGGCAACAACCAAAGACACATCTAAATGTAGCTTTCTTAATGACCCCAAAAAATAAACATTAATTTCTGGTTGTTTATCAAAGTTAGCTGGCTAACTCATTGATCTTGCTTTGTAGTATTTATTTAACTAGGCAAGTCAGTTAAGAACAAATTCTTATTTACAAAGATGGCCTACCCCTCTGGTCGTGGGTCCCCATGCACTTCTTGTGTTGTGTTTTCACTTTGACCGAGGAAGTAACTTTCTACAGCCGCTAAAGATAAACACTGAATTCACCACACCATTTACTTCCATCGAAGTGTGATACCTAAGTGCCCACACAGAGAACATGTTGGTATCTATAATAGTGAATATGGGCCATATACTTGTTTTGGACATTTTGCCACTCTCTTTCAGGATGTCATCCAATTGCAGTGTGACCAGATTACAGCTGGACTCAGTGAGCCAGGCAGAATGCCCCTCTGTTCACCTGCTGCCCTGTGAGATAGAGCATGACGGGCCTGCAGAGGTGTCCCAGTTCTTCACAGCCACCATCAAAGACCGAAAACATGGTACAAAGAGGCAGCAGTAGCTGCATGCATTCTGTACATAGACTGTGGAAGACCAACATCTGATGTCTCAGAGTGCTGTGTGTAGCCTACTGTCAATACAGATTACTTTAATACGGCTTGTGTGTCTATTCCACATTTTCCACAGAGAAAACGGTTTCGTTCAGGGGTCGTGGGTTAAAAGGTCAGGAGGTCAGCTGTCCGCAGGGCTACACAGGCCTGGTGCTGAGAGAGGTCAACAAATCAGGCTCTGACCAGGAGGTAAACACTGCCAAAATCATCACTCTCTGGCCAACATCCACATAATCTACTGTAGCAGGTCAACAACTCACAAAGAATGCTGTCAGAATCTCCTCTAATCTATCTGTAATCACCAACCAATGTCCACAAGCTCTTGCCACTGGGCAACAACTCAAAGAAGATAGCTATAATCCGTTTTTGAGCTGTGAACCCCACACACCAACCAGGAAATATTAAACTCTTCCTTTTCCAACATACTGTATAACACTATATTGCATATTTAAACTCTTCACACACTGACAGTACTGCTATATGTGAGGTAATGTGTGTGTCCAGGACAGGACTGTGAAGGTGTCCTCAGTGTTCCATAAAGTCACCTACTGGAACCTCGAGACTTCGCCCAACTCTGATGACGGCATCGTCATGGCAATGGCCTGGCCGGATCTGGCAGAAGCGGTGTGTGTAATACAATAATTTGTTTTACTCCATTAATAAAAATCGAATTGTATTTGTCACATGCGACGAATACGACCGGTGGACATTTTTACCGTGAATGCTTACTTACGAGCCCTTTCCCAACAATGCAGAGTTAAAAAGTAAGAAAAATTGCAAAAAGGAAATAGTAACGCAATAAAATAACAAAAACGAGGCTATATACAAGGAGTACCGGTACCGAGTAAATGTGCAGTGGTATGAGGTAATATATAAATGTAGGTTAGGGTAAAAGTGACTAGGCAATCAGGATAGATAAACAGTAGCAGCAGCGTATGTGATGTGAAAGAGTGTGTGTTTGTGTATGTAGTATGTGTGAATGTGTGGGTAGTTTACAGTGAGTGTGCATAGAGCCGGTGCAAGAGAGTCAGTGCAAATAAAAAGGGGGTCAATGCAAATAGTCAGGATATCCATTTGACTAACTGTTCAGCAGTCTTATAGATTGGGGGTAGACGCTGTTAAGGAGCCTTTTGGTCCCAGACTTGGAGCTCTGGTACCGCTTGCCATGCAGTAGCAGAGAGAACCGTCTATGATTTGGGTGGCTAGAGTCTTTGAAAATGTTTAAGGCCTTCCTCTGACACCGCCTGGTATAGAGGTCCTGGATGGCAGGGAGCTCAGCCCCAGTGATGTATACATGGCCCATGGGTAATAACACATTATTCATATTTGACAGATACATGGGCCGGTGGATGACTGACATGGAAGAGGCCAAAGCAAAGAAGATCAATCCCTTCTCTACCCTCCTTTTCATGCTGAAGACTGCCTCAACACATTTTGGTTGTGTTGTAGTGGACACTGTCTATCTTTTACAGATCCATAGGGGTGAATTGTGCTTGCTGCTTCTTGTGACTAATGTTACTATTGTACCATGTTCTTTTTGTTGTATTTTCTGTCATCAATTATACTCATATTATAGACCATTGTGATACAGATCGTGTTGGAAGTCATTTATTGAACAGCACTCCAATGGAAGTATGTTAGACTGAAGAAATGTGTTCTATTCACAGCAATGAAGTAGTAGTGATATTCAGCCAATCGTAAAAGTTGGCAACAATGGAGACTTACAGGTAAAAGTATCACAGACCATTACGCTATTAGTGTTGACAAAAAACAGTACCCTTTGACAACTGTCAATTTATCTGGAATATATAACAGTACAGTACACAGTGTATTTTGGCACTGAGGTCATAGTAAGACAACTGGTACAATATGTAAAAGACAAAAGTCCTGAAAGTCCCATTTAAAATAGCTAAAATACCACCAGCCCCTGTCCTTTAGGAATGCCAGCACCAGCTTGTTGACTGAGCACCGGGCCCACTCAGTCCCGGGAATGGGCATGTCGGAAAAGACCATCCTGGTGGAGGGAAACACGTATCTGACATATCCCAGACCGTTTGGAAGTGCCCCAGATCATGGGAAGTATCCCAGATCATGGGAAGTAATCTCAGATCATTGCCATGGACATGCAAGACCAGGATGTCTGGTGTTGGAAGGGGGAAGGCATAAATAATGTGTCATGTGTCATTCTCCGTAGCATAGGGAAGTATACAGCTAGCTGTGTGTGTTAGCTGTGTGGAGGCTGGCCCTCCTCAGTGTCTCCTTTACTACGTTTGGCTGGCAGGCTGGAGTCATGAGCCTTCCTAATGTGGCGGTATAGGTCACCTGACTGCGTGTAGCTACGGTAACAGTAGCGGCACTCGTAGGGACGCTCGCGTGTGTGCACGATGGCGTGTCGCCTCAGGGTGTACGCGCACGAGAACGTCTTTCCACAAACACTGCACGTGGGGACGTCCTCGACATAATTCCCCATGGAATCCTGGAAGTAGACGGGCTGGTCGGAATGTTGGCCCACGGAGGGGAAGAGGGAGGAGGGGAAAGGGGGAGCATCAGAAGAAGTGGAGCTGGGTCCGGAGGGGGAGAAGGAGAAGGAGAAAGGCTCAGAGGGGTGGGAGTGGGTCATCTGGAGTGAGGCGTGGTGGGGGTGAGGAGGGATGAAGTGGGGGTTGTTTAGTTCATCTCTGTCTTTATTATCGTCGTTAAACTCATTCCTGTCCTCTACCTCCATCATCCCTCGTTCTCTACCCCCATTCATTCCTCTCCTTATCATCACTCCTTCCATCTCCTCAAACTCCTCATCTGAGATCACTATGGCCTCCACCTTTACCTTCACCCCTTCCTCCTGCTCCACCTCCTCCACTCCCACAGTCCCCATGTCAGAGTGTTCACTAGCCTCCTTGCTCTCCCTCTCTGACCCCCCATGCTGCAGCCCGTCAGGCCTTGACAGGGCTGAGGTTTGGCCCTGATGGGTTACAAGGTTCAGGTTGGGAGGTGAGGTGAGGAGTGAGTGTGGAGGCTGTATTCTAATCTGAGGGTGTGTGTTGATACTGAGACCATGCTGCTGGCATTGCATGCCTGGTGTGATTACTGTGCTCTTGTTAGAGACAGGGTCATGGCTGTCCTGTTCTGGGCTGGAGGAGCTGCTGTGGTCAGACTGGGTCAGTATCCCCACCATGGAGCTGGAACCATCAGTCTGGGTCACAGGTACCACTGATGATGCACCTGCTGATGAAGAGGGCTGGCGATGGTGGCTGCTGAGATTGTATGACTCTGTGGAGCTGCAGGGGCTGCAAAGGGCCGAGCCCCCCTGAACCTCTCTCTGACCTCCCAGCTTGAGAGAGGGACCGGAGGAAAGGGTAACCAGCTCACCCACATGAAGGAGGGCGTGGTCCATGCCCGGCTGGGTGGTGTCGGCCATGTCAGGACTCAGAGGGGCGTGCGCATGAACCTCCACCCTCCTCTCTGACCTCGTATAACAGCCCAACTGGCTTCTCTGCATCGCCACTGACGCAGACTGAGACACTGACATCGCCATCACTTTGGCAGCTCCTGTTGCCACCATGCCAACTCCGGGTCCACTTGCACCCACCACCGCCACTCCACTCTCCTCTGGGCGCGTGCTGTCTGCCTCAGCTGGTGGTGGTCGGTGCTGTAGCCGTCTCTTACACACCCGGACCACCTCGTTCATGTGGAGGAAGCTCGCCGCCGCCAGCACGTCCTCTGCTGGGGGAGGGGCCTCAAGCCGCAGCACACCCTCATACATGAAGTCTAACAACAGGCCGAACGCCGCCGCCGTCACGATGTCCCCGTCCAGCGTGACCGAGCTGGCCCCGGTGCCCCCTGGGGGATCAGAGTAGAACATGTGGAAGAATGGAGAGCAGGAGGCCAGGACAGCACGGTGGGCCAGGAAACGTGAGGAACTCACGAAGACGGTGCAGTCGCACAGGAACCCACGCTGACGCTGAGAACGCAGGCCTGACAGGAGCTGCAGGGCGTGCCGGGGGAACTCCATTACTGTAGAGAGAGAAGGGAGACAGAGAAAGAGCGAGGGAGTGGAGAAGAGAGAAGGGGGGAGGGAGAGAGAAGAAAGAGAGAGTGAATTACAAGGAGATCTGATGGATAGGAAGACAGAGAAAGAAAGAACCAGTGAAGCACCTACTGGAATGTGACAGTGTGCTCCCTCACACTGGCAATCAGTCTGCTTCAGAGAAGTCGGGTTGGACTGCCTCCCTTGTCTCAACAGACGGTTGCCATGGTTACTCCATGGATTATCAATCTGACTGAAGTCACCCTAAAAAAACACGCAATAGTCTCTACTAGACAGTGTTGAATAAAACTATATTTACATATACTTTACCAGTAGTACCTGCTGTTAGTCCTTTTGGCGGTAGGAGGATGGAATGGGTTGTTAAACCGACTTTTGCGGCGCTGGTAGGTTGTGCAAGTGTTTGTCACGTGTGAATTGCATCAGTATTGAAAATAAAAACCGGAAATACCAACCATATACTGTACAGACCAGTGTATGAAAAACGGGCTAATAACACTTCCCTGTGGTTATTTTGTCTCAGATTACCTCCTACATAAAGTCAAATTAAGTGGACAACAGGTAAAGTAAGTTAAAGGGGAAGTTTATTCAACATTCTGACTGTTAATAGCCTGTCCGGGAATACTGAGTTTACATAGAGACAAGTGCGTAAGTGTTTCACTTTAGGATTCTAATTGAGGA
Source organism: Oncorhynchus mykiss (assembly GCF_013265735.2). Classification (NCBI taxonomy): domain Eukaryota; kingdom Metazoa; phylum Chordata; class Actinopteri; order Salmoniformes; family Salmonidae; genus Oncorhynchus; species Oncorhynchus mykiss. The sequence continues at coordinate 27,426,173 of NC_048578.1, read as the reverse complement.
TTTCGCCTCGCTAGTCCTCAAGCACTGGTTACCCTCCTTGTATGCATGATAAAGGCAAGACAATATATCCGTAATTTTCAATAGCTACACATCAAGCACTGTTATTCATCAATAGAAAACAATACATTTTCTTAGTAGCGAGTAAGTGCACAATAAACACAAATGATTCATGTATTTTAATATTTACCAGTTATGCGAGGTTTATAGCTATTTGATACTCGCTGGACCAATATTAGCAAGCTAACTGGTAGCTTGCTAATACTGAATTATGACCATTTTAGTCCGTACATCTCTAAATAAACATATTTTATATCACTTGATAAAGCCTTTATCGGGACATGTACCAAAATGTAGTTGGAAACACCATTGTTATATTTAAATCTATCATTAGCCAGCTGCTACAAGATATTCTTACCTGCTAAAAACGTAGCCTCTTTTCTTTATTGACACAAAACAAAGGGCCAAAGCCCATTACTGGCACCTACTGGTTGGAGTCTGAACAATGTGCCTGCTTTTTTACATTTCGTGCAATTATTTTTAACTATATATGTCAATCTATATTTTGCCAGTGAGTTTTACCACAGTCATTTATTGTGCTTACGTAAGAACATTCAACATTTGCGCTTTGAATGTGCAAACTTTTCTTTAGTGGGCATGGCAGTAGGCAGGCCGGGCACCATAACGTTTTAATTATTGTGGTAGCTTGCCTTGCTCTGTAACTTAATGTTATGAGAGTTGAGAGAGATCCATTCCACATTGAACCGACAGAAAGAACTGTACTGTGGACAGTGGAGGAAGAGGACGTGGAAGGGGGAAGTCAGGTAATCAATCGTGAAGAGGTGAGAAAATAGACTGACATTAGTCCTCTTTGGGATGTTTCATATTTCTGTCTTTCGCTAGCCCTTCTCTAATGAAGTATTCAAATGCAAATCAGAACTAGGAAACTCGGAAATGTCCGACTTGTTAACTAGTTGTAGTTAATCACGTGCCGCGTTCCAAGAATTAGCAAGTCGTACGAGTTTCCTTGTGAACGTGACATAAGACTAACTTGAGGACGTTTATTATATTCTAGCAAGTAGCAGAGTACTGGAAGCCTCTCGTTTTGCAAGTCTATATTGAGTGGTGGTGTTATAGTTAGCTGGTGTGAGTTACCACCACAGACTCGCACATAAACAAAAATACTACGTTTACTATAGAATATTATAGTACTTACTATAGTGAACTGTAGTATACTGTAGAATACTATAGGCCTACCACAATTAACTCAATATACTTAAAAAGGACTAAAAACAAATTGATAATGAACCTTTATTAATACAGTTTCTCGACTGTCCAGCTCGCTAATAATCACTAGACAGTCAGGGAGCATCGGCAATTCCAATAACGATGGACAATTTATAGAAAATGTTGATGGCAAAGAAATATAAACAAACCCGTTGAAGACTGAATGCAGCCCCCGTGGAAAAATGAGTTCAATATCGCTGTACTACAGTAATGTCAGAGAAAACACTACAGTAAATACAACAGTATTGTACAGTTTGCATATAACACTACAGTAAATACTAAAGTATTCTAAAATCTGCAAAAATACTACATTAATTACTATAGCATATACTACAGTTCTTTTACTACAGTATTTGTACTGTAGTTAACTTTTAATACTATAGTATATTACAGTAAATACTACAGTATTCACTGTAGTGTTTTTGCAGACTTTAGTGAATACTACTAAAGTAAAGTCCGTAAAAACACAAAAGTGAATTCTATAGTATTTATACCATGGCATACTGTAGTATTTTGTTTATGTGGGTAATCACAAGTGTGCATGTGTTGTCTTTCAGGACAAGGATGCCCGCCTGTCCAAGTCTCTGTCCTTTGCTCTGCACTATGGAGCCAATCAGATGGAACTTCACATAAATCCTGTTATAAAAGCATCTTATTTAATCCCACTGTTCCATCATTTCATATTGCTGCACTATAAACATGACATGCACCCCTACAATCTTTACTCCTCATTTACACTGAGTGCACAAAAAAGTTTGGATTGATTGATTGATTTTGTCTGGGGAAAAACAACATACATACCACTAAGATGACCGGGATTGCACAGTAAAGTTGGGGATTTATTTCCATTGTCGTCCCTATTTTATTTTTTTTACATAAATACATAAACAATTACATAGAGATGAAAAAATGCTGAATCTCCAGATGAGTATGATGTGGTTTTAAGTACAATTCTTACAAGTTTGTTTGGCTGGTAGCTTATTCTTTAGATGTTTGTGGCTGCTGGTGAACCATGATGTGCATGCATAATCAAGTGACACTGGACTGGTGCACTTGCCAGAGTTTTAGGGTGTCTATAGCTAGGTTTCCATTCAGTTGGTGACAGATTTTCATGTGAATATTGTGGTAAACTGTGGGGTGTTGGGCTGAGCTGCAGAAAAAAAACACACAACCCTCCCCTGTGTCCCCCCCAAAAACACAACCCTCCCCTGCCCCCCCCCCCCCCCCCCCCCCCCCCCCCAAAAAAAAAACACACTACCCTCCCAAAAGAAAAAAGAAAAGGTTGGCAACCCTCCCGTGTTTTGGACCACCCCTCACCCCAGTCCGATCTGTCCCTAAGCACTGTGAAATTATTTGTTGCCCAAATAAGGAGGGCCTTCTGGGAAGGCTTAATAGCCTACTCCTATCTTTACAAGCATGCTCAATTAATGATTTCTTTAAGTGCTTTAAGTCCTGGAATATGCTTAATCTGGGTCTGGGAAACTTGCCATAGAGCCTCTCATAGACGGGCTTCCTTTGATGTCTGTATCCTCCCTTTGCTCCAGGCATGAGGAGAGACTGACCTGGCCATATTCACTGATGTCCCCAAAGCCTTGTCTGATAACTTAAAGTATCAGAGTGCTGTCATTGTCTAAATGCATAAGTATTTTTCTTTATGTGTTTCTGATTTTTGTGCAGAGGCTATCCAGTTCTTCTGGCTGGAGAACGGTGTATTGCTGACACGTGGGGATACTGAGGGGGAAACTACTTCCCCGCCCTGAAACTAAGACCCACATGTACCTCACACATGACACACACTCACGAAGGGGAGGATGTTAGATGGGATGGATAGAGAGGGAAGTGAATATTTACAAATGATATAAATAATCTGTTTTAGAGAGTATTCTGCCACTGGAGTAGGTGAAGAGGCTTATCTGCGCTTCGGAGGTAAAAGACATGGCTGAGTTTGTCATCAGACAGCTGTCGATTTCCAGTTCTGTCTAGACTGTTTCCATGGAAACAGATACTGTTCGGAACCAGAACCCGAAGACTGAATGAAGACTATGAGTCTGAAAACACCCTCAACAACAACTCTATTACCATACAGGCCACAGTACAGGCACAGAGACTGAAGGGTGTTCCTGATAACACTGTCACATGACTGGAAGACACAAAAGGATGCTATCTATCAGATGGGAAGCAGAAGGCACAAGCTGTGGTTTTGTCAACGGACAGTCTCAACTGTTCCACAGAGATAGGAAAACACACACACACACACACACCCCGCATGCCTTCCTGTGGCTTCCTGTGCATTTAGCAACATTTCCGGAAACTGCCACCATACTCGAGGACATTCAACCATCAAGCCAAATGCCTCATAGGGAAATTAAAACGGTCAACTTTTTTATGTATGTCAATAAACATATTTAATTATGGATTTCAGAATTGACAATTCATTACATTGTTAATCATTTTCTATAACTTCTATTCATGGGTCACCTCTTCCTTGATTTATTGAATAGTCAACTGCATGTCTGCTAGGATCCCAGCGTGGACTGGTTGTCATTTCTCTTCAAGGCTGCTGCAGCCGCACCCTAAAACACTCAAACTGTCCACTGGTGTATCTGCTGTATGGATTTATAGATTGCTTCTAGGGCTATAGCTGCTGTATATTACTGGGTGAGGGTGTCACAGAGCCTCGTGGCCTCCTGTCAGCTTGTGGAAGAGCTCTTCGTTGAGTGTGTCACTCTGCTCGCGGCTGCGTGTCGACATGAAGATGTAGCCTCCAATGAACTCATGGACGATCTTACAGTCAGCCGTCACACAACTGAACGCTATGTTCACGTTCCCATCAAACTCTATGGCCACCTGTGGGTTAGTAAAACAAACAAACAAACAAGCACACACAAAAGACGAGCAAAGCTAAATGACCAGGAAAAAGGGATACAGAGTTCAGTGTGTATTTGGTGATGCAGATTACTAAAGGAGATTGTGTGCAGAAAAATGTGAACATTTTGATTGTTTGATTGACGGGTCTGGTCACCTGTCGTATGTCCCAGTTGACATTCCACTGCCTCATGTTGTTGTAGCGCCAGGTCTTGACCACGTCTCCCACCCCCAGGTCGATACGGATCAGGCGGTTGGGGGTGATGCCCAGCACCTCGTCCTTCCTGCTGCCCTTAAACCTGAACGGGTCAGAGACCATCCATTAGACTCAACTTTACCACAACTTATCCTTAGACCAGCCACTAGACTCAACTTTACCACAACTTATCCTTAGACCAGCCACTAGACTCAACTTTACCACAACTTATCCTTAGACCAGCCACTAAACTCAACTTTACCACAACTTATCCTTAGACCAGCCACTAGACTCAACTTCACCACAACTTATCCTTAGACCAGCCACTAGACTCAACTTCACCACAACAACTTAACCTTAGACCAGCCACTAGACTCAACTTCACCACAACTTATCCTTAGACCAGCCACTAGACTCAACTTCACCACAACAACTTAACCTTAGACCAGCCACTAGACTCAACTTCACCACAACTTATCCTTAGACCAGCCACTAGACTCAACTTTACCACAACTTATCCTTAGACCAGCCACTAGACTCAACTTCACCACAACTTATCCTTAAACCAGCCACTAGACTCAACTTCACCACAACTTATCCTTAGACCAGCCACTAGACTCAACTTCACCACAACAACTTAACCTTAGCCAGCCATTAGCCTCTCACTAATCTTTGGTGATAGACTGTTAACATAAATGTAAATTGTGGTAACTGCCCAGCTAGTGCACGCAAGATTTGATTCTAGGTACCGAGAATAGCCTGCTGTGAAACGTGTGATACACTGGGTTGCCAGATCTGCCTTACCTCACCACCACCAAGGAGATACCAAAGTCAGGCAGGGCCTGCCAGATCTGGAGAAAGCGGAGGAGGGCGTCAGTCAGGGAGAGCTGAGCCACGTTCTGATATGCCTCCAGGATACGAGGGGTCAACTGGGCATGGCCAGAGAGAGAGAGAGAGGGTCATGTGGGGTTAGAAGGAAATAAAATGGTCTCAAAAATGACTCAACTGTGTGGTACTATGTTGGACAACTGCCAAAATAAAGCACACACTTGAGTAAATGAGGGTTCTGGCAGCTCTATTGTGAAGTGTAATTTTCCTGGCATGGGTTAGGTCCTCTCATCCCTTTAGAAGGTCAGGTAAACGCCAATACATACACAGCCATTCTGAGTGATCACCTTCAACCTATGGTAAATAATTTCTATTCAGGATGACAATACCCCCATCCTCAGGGCACGAGTGATCAAAGGATGGTTTGATGAGCATGAAAATGATGTAACCCATATGCCATGGCCGTCCCAGTCATCAGCTCTCTGAGCACTTAGGGAAGATTCTGGAGCGGCGCCTGAGACAACGTTTTCCACCACCATCAACACAAAACTAAATTATGAAATTTCTCGTGGAAGAATGGTGTTACATCCCTCCAATAGAGTTCCGGACACTTGAAGAATCTATGCCACGGTGCATTGAAGCTGTTCTGGCTCAACGCCCCATTAAGACCCTTCATGTTGGTGTTTCCTTTATTTTGGCAGTTACCAAGCTCTACTTGGTACCTGTTTGGCCTTGTACTTCTTGCTGTAGCGTGGAGAGACCAGGCTGTGTGTGTTGATGCTCATGCTGTCATCTGTGTGTGTGTTGGGGTTGGTCTGCTGCATGGCCAGGAAGGATCGGATGCTCTGGACCTCACTCTGGAATGAGCTGTCTGCCAGACTCTTCCCTTTAGAGGCCAGACGACACGCTGCCATCCAACTGGAATACTGCTCCTCCTATAGATAGATAGATAGATAGAGAGGGAGAGAGAGACTACAGTTATGGGCAAGATCTTGGGCCTTATAGTGGATCTTATCTACACTTTCAACAAATATTGTAAGAAATGTAGTACTCACGTATCTCGCAGTTTGTGTGTGTGTGTGTGTCTGTGTTTGTGTGTGTGTAACCCACATTTTCACAGCGCAGGTAGACCTCGTTCATGCCCTCTGGAGCTGGGATCAGAAGTTTGATGCAGAACTTTTGTCCAGCAACATTCACATCTGGAGCAGCCTCACAGCCTGAAAAGATGAAAGGTTATTGTACTGTGTGTATAAGGTCATTGTACTGTTAGTATAAGTAGGTGAAAGAGACTAAAGACAATTGATCTAAGGGAGAACATTAATTGCATTTCCTTGATTCCTTCTCTGACCTTCTCATCCAATGGGTTTTGGGAAAGAGGCCAGGAGAGAGGATGTAAGAAATCAAGGAAATGTAATTGAGATTCTCCCTCAGTGTCTGCTTCATACCTTTGAGGTTGATCTGTTGAATGGGTTCTCCCAGGCTCTCCTCTTTGCTCTTATAGTAGGAGATGGAGGCATCCTTAAACTTGAACCAGTACTGCTTGTATCCCTTCAGAGTCAACCTCTTGGGCCTCAAACAGAAGTACACTGTTATTACTGCTTTACATGCTGTGGGAATGACTTTGTGGGTGGGTGGGTGTGTGCATGTGCTGATAATGCATGTTTGTGTGTGTACAATTTTGTGTGTTCCAGTCTAAAAATAGTGCAGGGAAATGAGGAATCAGACATTTTTTCACACAAATGTCGGATCTTACCGGAATATCTTCAAATAATCATTCAGCTCTGGGGCGGTCAGGTTCTCCTGTGTGGAAGCCAAAGCAACATGCAAATTAATCCTTGTTTGACATCTGCTTTTCAAATAGGCATGGGAAATAATTCTGGCATCTGTGTCGATAAAAAATATATTATAATTGAATTCTACTTAATTTAACCTTTTACTGCAGGGGGCTAAATCAGAGTCACACCGACAGTTTATTGGTGGTCTTAAACAAATCTACTTTGAAACTAAAGTACACACCTCCAACACAAGGTTATGGTCTTCAAAAAAAGAAGCATGTCAGATATTTGAGTTTGCCTCCCAATATTACACTTTATATACATCACAGAAGATAGAAACATAACCAATCCGTTTGACTTAGAAACACCAGAGGGGATTTGGTCATTTGACTACAGGAAAGGGCTACGCTACTTTATTTATCATTCAAATACATAACTGAAATACATATATTTTGACTCACAATACAATATATTGTGGGAAATAAAGAGTCATAATGTTCTGACCAGCATGTCTTGGGGGCTGCTGTTCGCCCCATCCAGCTTGACCTCCAGGCACTGTAGGGCTGAGTCCAGGTCATCCATGGCCGGACTAGAGGTCATCGTCTGGGGCTCCGACAGGGACAGCTTGTTGATGTGGTACTGGGGGGGGGGGGGGGGGTTGAAGATGACAAGGGAGAGGTAGTCATAGTTATACTTACAGCACATTAGAACTAACATTAAAACAACTTTGACAGTTGATGCTCTCTTTTGGTGAACGCTTGATGGGGTTCAGGTATTAGAATGAAGGCACATGTCTAGGAAGTATCCATTCTGTGTACCTGTATAGCTCCAAACAGCAGCATCTCCTCCTCAGTACAGTCTATGTCCTCCAGTAGGATGGCCCAGCGAGCCTGCTCATACATCTGGGTCAGACGCACCGCATCATACTGAGGGAGGGGTTGGGGTGAGGGGGCAGAGAGAGAGAGAGAGAGAGGTGAGGGGGCAGAGAGAGAAAAATGTGAGGGGGCAGAGAGAGAAAAGTGAGGGGGCAGAGAGAGAGAAAGGTGAAGGGGCAGAGAGAAAGAGGTGAGGCAGCAGAGAAAGAAGGAGAGACAAAAGGGGAGAGAGAAGAAAGAGTGAGAAAAAGATGAGAGAGAGAGGTCAGAAGAGGTCACAGAAGTGAGTCAGTAAAACCCAGATGGTTAGATTCCAGAGTAGAGTTCACACTTCTATTTTAGAGCCTATTTCCAATTCAACTATCACTTTCCATTCGGTATATCACTAACTCACTCACACACACACACACACACACACACACACACACACACACACACACACACACACACACACACACACACACACACACACACACACACACACACACACACACACACACACACACACACACACACACACACACACACACACACACACACACACACACACACACACACACACACACACACACCCACCCACCCACCCACCTTGGGCTCCAGGTCATGGAAGCAGTAGTATTTGAAGCGCAGCCATAGTCTGTCATTCTCCTGAACTCCCTGCTCCATCAGTGAACGAGAAGAGTCCAGCCACCTGAGATAGGAGAAAGGAGAGAGAGAAAGTACTTAGAACGAAGGACGACGACAGAGTGAAGTGAAGATCGAGACAGAGAAATGTGTGTGTGTATATGTCTACCTGCTGTGGATGTGGGCCTTGTCTACCACACTGGCGGGGCGGTACAGCTTAGCGATGGCCTCTGGAGGGGGAGCAGGCTGGGAGACTGACAGCATCTTGTACACCTTCTCAGTCTTAGGGGAGTCAGCGAAATGGGCAGGCATTCCATTATACAAGCAGGGGCGGGACACTGGGTAGGAAGGGAAACAGGACAGGGCCAATATTGGGTCAAATAGTGAAGATATCTAGATCGTACTACTACTGCTACTAGTACTACTGTTACTGCTACTACTACTGTTACTACTACTGTTACTGCTAATACTGTTACTGCTACTGTTACTACTACTACCACTACTGTTACTGCGAATACTGTTACTACTACTGTTACTACTACTACCACTACCACTACTACTGTTACTGTTACTACTACTACTACTACTGTTACTGCTGTTACTACTACTGTTACTGTTACTACTACTACTACTACTGTTACTGCTAATACTGTTACTACTACTACTGTTACTACTACCACTACTACTACTACTACTACTACTGTTACTGCTACCACTACTACTACTACTACTGTTACTACTACCACTACTACTACTACTACTACTGTTACTACTACCACTATTACCACTACTACTACTACTACTACTACTGTTACTACTACTACTGTTACTACTACCACTACTACTACTACTACTACTGTTACTACTACCACTACTACTACTACTACTACTGTTACTGCTAATACTGTTACTACTACTACTGTTACTACTACCACTACTACTACTACTACTACTACTACTACTACTGTTACTACTACCACTACTACTACTACTATTGTTACTACTACTGTTAATGTTACTGCTAATGTTACTGTTACTACCGTTACTACTACTACTACTACTACTGTTACTGCTAATACTGTTACTACTACTGTTACTGTTACTACTACCGCCACTACTACTACTACTGTTACTACTACTGTTACTGCTAATACTGTTACTACTACTGTTACTGTTACTACTACCGCTACTACTACTACTACTGTTACTACTACTACTGTTACTACTACTATTACTCTTACTACTACTACTGTTACTACTACTGTTACTACTACTACTACTGCTACTACTACTGCTAAAACTACTGTTACTGCTACTGTTACTGTTACTACTACTACTACTACTGCTGTTACTACTACTGTTACTGTTACTACTACTACTACTACTACTGCTGTTACTACTACTGTTACCGCTAATATGGTTACTACTACTGTTACTATTACTGCTACTACTGTTACTACTACTGTTATTGTTACTACTACTACTACTACTACTGTTAGTGCTAATACTGTTACTACTACTACTGTTACTACTACTGTTACTGTTACTACTACTGTTACTACTACTACTGTTACTATTACTGCTACTACTGTTACTACTACTGTTACTGTTACTACTACTACTACTACTACTACTACTACTACTACTACTACTACTACTGTTACTGCTAATACTGTTACTACTACTACTGTTACTACTACTGTTACTGTTACTACTACTACTACTACTACTAATGTTACTGTTACTACTACTGTTACTGTTACTACTACTGTTACTACTACTGTTACTGTTACTACTACTACTGTTACTACTACTACTGTTACTACTACTGTTACTGTTACTACTACTACTACTGTTACTACTACTACTGTTACTACTAATATGGTTACTACTACTGTTACTACTACTACTGTTACTACTACTACTGTTACTACTACTGTTACTGCTAATACGGTTACTACTACTGTTACTATTACTGCTACTACTGTTACTACTACTGTTACTGTTACTACTACTACTACTACTGTTACTGCTAATACGGTTACTACTACTGTTACTATTACTGCTAATACTGTTACTACTACTGTTACTACTACTACTACTACTACTAATATTACTGCTACTACTGTTACTACTACTACTACTACTACTGCTACTATAGCAAGTACTTAGTTACATAAGCTTTAAGCAAGCTTAGTTATTCTAATAATTAGTCAGACATAACGATGCAGGTTCTGCTCTTCATATTGTGATTGGTCAGCTGAGGGTCGATGGGGACATGATGATGTCATAATGTGTACCTGAGGTGAGAGGCACTTCTGTGAGGTCATACAGTTCCTCTGACAAGTCTCTAACTTTCTTCCTCTTCTTCTCCTCTACAGGTCGCAGCAGGGACAGCTCCTCTGGCCGACGGATGTCTGGAACCAGAGAGGAAGGAGAAAGAATGGAGGGATGGGTGAAAAAGTGTTTTGTGGAGTGCCAAACTTTCTTTCACTTAAAACTATAAGCAGGTCATATGGTAGATTGTGGATTCCTTTGTTATGTTGATGTGAAAATAAAAAACTTATTGGAAAGAGAAAATAAAGTAATTGATTTCTGAACTCACTCAGCATCTTGCAGATGCCCAGCACAGTGCGGAACACAGGCCCAGAGAAGCAGACCCGGAGCCTGAGGTTCAGTCCGTTGGGCAGGCCCAGCCTCAGGGGCTTGTGCTGGGGCATGAAGATGAGCCCGGCATCTGCCTGGATGCCACACTTCTCAAGGGTCCAGGCCGTTCGCAGGAGCCACTGCTGCTTCTGCTCCCACCACAGGGCATGATCCGACCAGTCGCGCTTTACCTCTGCACAGGGGAGGAAACTGGTGAGCCCTCTGACACAACATGTCCGCCATGCATCACCCACACAGTCAGTGCCTTGGGATCTACTTGTGGTGGATCATATGAGTGAATATCACCTCTATACAATGCTGTGTAGGATAGGGAGATTGCTGGTCTCCACCATACAGTGTGCACTATCTGAATACGTATGTGTATGTGTGTGTGTGTGTGTGTGTTTGTGTGTGTGTGTGTGTGTGTGTGTGTGTGTGTGTGTGTGTGTGTGTGTGTGTGTGTGTGTGTGTGTGTGTGTGACTCACGTGACTTCTCCACTAGTTTGAGGATGACCCCACCTATGTGTAGGTCAGAGGTCACACTGACAGTGATGGGCGGAGCATCAGCTCCCAGGTCCTCCACCGCAACTGACAGGTCCCACGCTGCCATACTGAGAGAGAGAGAAATAGAAGGAGAGAGAAAGAGAGAGAGAATAGTAAGGGAGAAACAAGTGTTGGGTTGGGAAAAAGAATGAGAGAAAGAACGTGTGAAGGGGAGGACAGAAAATGTGTATGTATGTCACATGAAACACACTTTCAAATCCCAACCACACGTCCCACACAGACACACACCCTGGATGACCGGGTTCTTCTGACAAGTTCACTATGACAACACACACACACACCCTGGATGACCGGGTTATTCTGACAAGTTCACTATGACAACACACACACACACCCTGGATGACCGGGTTATTCTGACAAGTTCACTATGACAACACACACACACCCTAGATGACCGGGTTCTTCTGACAAGTTCACTATGACAACACACACACACCCTGGATGACCGGGTTATTCTGACAAGTTCACTATGACAACACACACACACACACCCTGGATGACCGGGTTATTCTGACAAGTTCACTATGACAACACACACACACCCTAGATGACCGGGTTATTCTGACAAGTTCACTATGACAACACACACACACCCTGGATGACCGGGTTATTCTGACAAGCTCACTATGACAACACACACACACCCTGGTTGACCGGGTTCTTCTGACAAGTTCACTATGACAACACACACACACCCTAGATGACCGGGTTCTCTGACAAGTTCACTATGACAACACACACACACCCTAGATGACCGGGTTATTCTGACAAGTTCACTATGACAACACACACACACACCCTAGATGACCGGGTTCTCTGACAAGTTCAATATGACAACACACACACACACTTCCTATTTCTAACTTCAGCAATCATTCTGGATGCATACTTCTGCTTTCAGACCATACCCAACCCCATCCTACCCGACTCTACCCAACCCATTCCTACCCAACCCAATCCTACCCAACCCAACCCCATCAAATGTCCAACTGTGTGTGTGCACAGGAGGTTGGTGGCACCGAAATTGGGGAGGACAAGCTCGTGGTAATGGCTGGAGTGTAATCAGTAGAATGGTATCAAATACACCAGGTGTTTGATGCCAATCCATTAGCTCCGTTCCAGCCATTATTATGAGCCGTTCTCCCCTCCGCAGCCTCCACTGGTGTGTGTGTGTGTGTGTCATGTAAGTATGGTAATAACAACATGGTGTAAGGTTAAGCACTCTGTAACTTGACTAGTTGTCTTGTTCTACTTACAGCAAAGGAGTCAGAGTTTTGGCCCATCGATAGAATAGAAGCCTACTGCAGTCATATACTGTTCACATCCATCCCTCTGTCCCATCCTCCAACATCACAATCGACCAGAAAAACATCTCTCTATCTCTCTCTGAGACCCCGGGCGAAACACTCTCACACAAACAACACAGTCCGTCTCACATTTGCTACACACTCTTGTGCATCTTACCTTCTCTACCGTCCAAAATGCAGGGGACTCTGGCAGCTTCTTTAAAAAAAGACCCACTACCCTTCTTCTGCTTGTTCTGTGAAACTACCCTTCTGGACTCATTTGGTGAAACCAGCCTATTCCACTTCCCCTCTCTCTCTGTTGGGTTGGGTCTTGAGTTGTGGTGTATGTATGATATGTGGTGCACATGTCAGTGCTGAAAAGGGTGTTCCTCCTTTGTCAGTTTCCGGCCACCGGAAATGTGAGTGACAGTGACACTGAATTTAGCTCTGTGTGTGTGTGTGTCAGTTATAATGACCGTATGTCAGTCTCATTGGTTCTGTAGCAGTCTGGGGAGGGTGGGTAGGGGATCCATACAGTAGACCAGGGTTCTGTAGCAGTCTGGGGAGGGAGGGTCATGTGATCCATACAGTAGACCAGGGTTCTGTAGCAGTCTGGGGAGGGAGGGTCATGTGATCCATACAGTAGACCAGGGTTCTGTAGCAGTCTGGGGAGGGTGGGTAGGGGAAGGGAGGGTCATGTGATCCATACAGTAGACCAGGGTTCATCAACTAGATTCAGCCGCGGGCCGTTTTTTTTTCATGGGCAGATGGTCAGAGGGCCAGATAATCTGTAGACTGCAAATTGACCGCAAGAAGCCCAAACAGATGTAATATTAGACTAAAACACAGTAATTTCAAACCTGGTTTAGTGTCGCTCTATTATGAGTGGGAATACTTTGGAACAGATTTCCCAAATTAAAATCACTAGGAGCTGATTTTCTGGTGTTTTTACAGTCTTTTAATGTCGAACAATATAAAAAACAAAAACAACTTTATAGGGCTCAGAAAACTTGGCCAAATAAAATCCCCCCGCAAGTTGGGGAACCACCTGCAGTAGGCTGTGTGTCAATTGACATGTGATGGACACACACACACACATACACACACACACACACACACAGTCTTGTACAGCTAACCTTGTGGGGACACACAATTCAGTCCCATTCAAAATCCTATTTTCTAACCCTAACCCGTACTATTACCCTAACCCTAGCTCCTAACCCTAAAACTAACCCTAGCTCCTAACCCTAAAACTAACCCTAGCTCCTAACCCGTAACATAATTCTAACCTTAATCCTAAACCACCTAGAAATAGCATTTGACCTTGTGGGGACTAACAAAATGTCTCCAGTTGGTCAAATTATTAACACACACACACACACACACACAGGAGTAAGGGGCACTTCTATGTAACCTTTGACACTTGGTTGACATAGTCTTGCATTAGCTTTTGAAGGATATGCCCTAACAGTTCTAAATGTCCTCTTCTCTCCTCATATTTCCTCTGTGGTCGCTGACCTGAAAATAAATAGTGTGTACAAGAGGAGTTGAGGAAAGAGGATTTTTTCAATAAAAAAAAACAACTTTATTAAACTAGGCAAGTCAGTTAAGAACACATCCTTATTTACAATGACGGCCTACCAAAAGGCAAAAGGCCTCCTGCGGGGACGGAGGCTGGGATTGAAAAAAATAATAAATAGAACAAAACACACATCACGAACGACAAGAGAGACACCACAACACTACATAAAGAGAGACCTAAGACAACAACATAGCAAGGCAACAACACATGACAACAACACAACATGGTAGCAACACAACATGGCAGATGAGCAAAGAGGAGATGTGTTCTAAGCAACACTTGTATTGTTTTTCTTTTCAGGAGGGCTAGCTCGGAACACTTGTCATGTTTTTCTTTTCAGGAGGGCTAGCTCGGAACACTTGTATTGTTTTTCTTTTCAGGAGGGCTAGCTCGGAACACTTGTCATGTTTTTCTTTTCAGGAGGGTTAGCTCGGAACACTTGTATTGTTTTTCTTTTCAGGAGGGCTAGCTCGGAACACTTGTCATGTTTTTCTTTTCAGGAGGGCTAGCTCGGAACACTTGTCATGTTTTTCTTTTCAGGAGGGTTAGCTCGGAACACTTGTATTGTTTTTCTTTTCAGGAGGGCTAGCTCGGAACACTTGTCATGTTTTTCTTTTCAGGAGGGCTAGCTCGGAACACTTGTATTGTTTTTCTTTTCAGGAGGGCTAGCTCGGAACACTTGTATTGTTTTTCTTTTCAGGAGGGCTAGCTCGGAACACTTGAAAATGGATTTGAAATAACTGATTTTAGCATTAAAAGACTCCAAAAAACAGCCAATCATTTCAGGTCCAGTACCATCGTTGGGCCGCGGGTGTGAAACATTCAGCAGACTACTGGCATTACACATCAGGCTAAAATCAAATCAAAGTTTATTTGTCATGTGTGCCGAATACAACAGGTGTAGTAGACCTTACAGTGAAATGCTTACTTACAGGTTCTAACCAATAGTGCAAAAAAGTTGTTAGGTGAACAATAGGTAAGTAAAGAAATAAAACAACAGTAAAAAGACAGGCTATATTCAGTAGCGAGGCTATAAAAGTAGCGAGGCTACATACAGATATCGGTTAGTCAGGCTGATTGCGGTAGTATGCACATGTAGGTAGGTATGGTTAAAGTGACTATGCATACAGTGCCTTGCGAAAGTATTCGACCCCTTGAACTTTGCGACCTTTTGCCACATTTCAGGCTTCAAACATAAAGATATAAAACTGTATTTTTTTGTGAAGAATCAACAACAAGTGGGACACAATCATGAAGTGGAACGACATTTATTGGATATTTCAAACTTTTTTAACAAATCAAAAACTGAAAAATTGGGCGTGCAAAATTATTCAGCCCCTTTATTTTCAGTGCAGCAAACTCTCTCCAGGAGTTCAGTGAGGATCTCTGAATGATCCAATGTTGACTTAAATGACTAATGATGATAAATACAATCCACCTGTGTGTAATCAAGTCTCCGTATAAATGCACCTGCACTGTGATAGTCTCAGAGGTCCGTTAAAAGCGCAGAGAGCATCATGAAGAACAAGGAACACACCAGGCAGGTCCGAGATACTGTTGTGAAGAAGTTTAAAGCCGGATTTGGATACAAAAAGATTTCCCAAGCTTTAAACATCCCAAGGAGCACTGTGCAAGCGATAATATTGAAATGGAAGGAGTATCAGACCACTGCAAATCTACCAAGACCTGGCCGTCCCTCTAAACTTTCAGCTCATACAAGGAGAAGACTGATCAGAGATGCAGCCAAGAGGCCCATGATCACTCTAGATGAACTGCAGAGATCTACAGCTGAGGTGGGAGACTCTGTCCATAGGACAACAATCAGTCGTATATTGCACAAATCTGGCCTTTATGGAAGAGTGGCAAGAAGAAAGCCATTTCTTAAAGATATCCATAAAAAGTGTCGTTTAAAGTTTGCCACAAGCCACCTGGGAGACACACCAAACATGTGGAAGAAGGTGCTCTGGTCAGATGAAACCAAAATTGAACTTTTTGGCAACAATGCAAAACGTTTAACCATCTTCCCCTGAACACACCATCCCCACTGTCAAACATAGTGGTGGCAGCATCATGATTTGGGCCTGCTTTTCTTCAGCAGGGACAGGGAAGATGGTTAAAATTGATGGGAAGATGGATGGAGCCAAATACAGGACCATTCTGGAAGAAAACCTGATGGAGTCTGCAAAAGACCTGAGACTGGGACGGAGATTTGTCTTCCAACAAGACAATGATCCAAAACATAAAGCAACATCTACAATGGAATGGTTAAAAAATAAACATATCCAGGTGTTAGAATGGCCAAGTCAAAGTCCAGACCTGAATCCAATCGAGAATCTGTGGAAAGAACTGAAAACTGCTGTTCACAAATGCTCTCCATCCAACCTCACTGAGCTTGAGCTGTTTTGCAAGGAGGAATGGGAAAAAATGTCAGTCTCTCGATGTGCAAAACTGATAGAGACATACCCCAAGCGACTTACAGCTGTAATCGCAGCAAAAGGTGGCGCTACAAAGTATTAACTTAAGGGGGCTGAATAATTTTGCACGCACAATTTTTCAGTTTTTGATTTGTTAAAAAAGTTTGAAATATCCAATAAATGTCGTTCCACTTCATGATTGTGTCCCACTTGTTGTTGATTCTTCACAAAAAAATACAGTTTATTATCTTTATGTTTGAAGCCTGAAATGTGGCAAAAGGTCGCAAAGTTCAAGGGGGCCGAATACTTTCGCAAGGCACTGTATATGATGAACAGAGAGTAGCAGTAGCGTAAAAGAGGGGTTGGTGGGTGGTGGGTAGCAGGACACAATCCAGATAGCCCGGTTAGCCAATGTGCGGGAGCACTGGTTGGTCGCCCCCAATTGAGGTAGTATGTACATGAATGTATAGTTAAAGTGATAAACAGAGAGTCGCAGCAGCAACCCATAAAAGACTACTGTGGCTCTGCTGGTTACTTTTATAGTTAACTTTGACACCTTCTGGAAACAGAAGAATGACGGAGTCCATCCAAATCAACTTGACTTCTGGACTCTGTCCACGCATTTCAAGGCTGCATTGAAACAATGACTGGTCAATGATCCAATGATCATCAGTTAATCCCTACCATTGTGACAATGAGTCGTCATAATGCTGCATTAAATGTACATGATCCTAGTGGCAAACACAATATCAGTAATTTAATTTATGTATCCCTAATTGCACCAAATACTTCCATTTATCCTACAGCTATTGTATGCAGTAATCATGAACCTATGATTCAGAGTTACACTGTTAACACCAAGGAAGTGTGCAATAAATCAAATCAAATTTTATTTGTCACATACACATGGTTAGCAGATGTTAATGCAAGTGTAGCGAAATGCTTGTGCTTCTAGTTCCGACAATGCAGTAATAACCAACAAGTAATCTAGCTAACAATTCCAAAACTACTACCTTATAGACACAAGTGTAAAGGGATAAAGAATATGTACATAAAGATATATGAATAAGTGATGGTACAGAGCGGCATAGGCAAGATACAGTAGATGGTATTGAGTGCAGTATATACATATGAGATGAGTATGTAAACAAAGTGGCATAGTTAAAGTGGCTAGTGTTACATGTATTACATAAAGATGCAGTAGATGATATAGAGTACAGTATATACATATACATATGAGATGAATAATGTAGGGTATGTAACATTATATTAGGTAGCATTGTTTAAAGTGGCTAGTGATATATTTTACATCATTTCCCATCAATTTCCATTATTAAAGTGGCTGGAGTTGAGTCAGTGTGTTGGCAGCAGCCACTCAATGTTAGTGGTGGCTGTTTAACAGTCTGATGGCCTTGAGATAGAAGCTGTTTTTCAGTCTCTCGGTCCCAGCGTTGATGCACCTGTACTGACCTCGCCTTCTGGATGATAGCGGGGTGAACAGGCAGTGGCTCGGGTGGTTGTTGTCCTTGATGATCTTTATGGCCTTCCTGTGACATCGGGTGGTGTAGGTGTCCTGGAGGGCAGGTAGTTTGCCCCCGGTGATGCGTTGTGCAGATCTCACTACCCTCTGGAGAGCCTTACGGTTGTGGGCGGAGCAGTTGCCGTACCAGGCGGTGATACAGCCCGACAGGATGCTCTCGATTGTGCATCTGTAGAAGTTTGTGAGTGCTTTAGGTGACAAGACGAATTTCTTCAGCCTCCTGAGGTTGAAGAGGCGCTGCTGCGCCTTCTTCACGATGCTGTCTGTGTGGGTGGACCAATTCAGTTTGTCTGTGATGTGTACGCCGAGGAACTTAAAACTTACTACCCTCTCCACTACTGTTCCATCGATGTGGATAGGGGGGTGTTCCCTCTGCTGTTTCCTGAAGTCCACAATCATCTCCTTAGTTTTGTTGACGTTGAGTGTGAGGTTATTTTCCTGACACCACACTCCGAGGGCCCTCACCTCCTCCCTGTAGGCCGTCTCGCCGTTGTTGGTAATCAAGCCTACCACTGTTGTGTCGTCCGCAAACTTGATGATTGAGTTGGAGGCGTGCGTGGCCATGCAGTCGTGGGTGAACAGGGAGTACAGGAGAGGGCTCAGAACGCACCCTTGTGGGGCCCCAGTGTTGAGGATCAGCGGGGTGGAAATGTTGTTGCCTACCCTCACCACCTGGGGGCGGCCCGTCATGAAGTCCAGTACCCAGTTGCACAGGGCGGGGTCGAGACCCAGGGTTTCGAGCTTGATGACGAGCTTGGAGGGCTTGGAGGGCACTATGGTGTTAGTAGGACGATCACTTTGTGCAGCTCACCCTGTACTATCAGCTCCAATATAAATAACACGAGTAAGTCTACTTCTGATAAGCTTCCCAGTAAAGCATTAAAAACAATCAAGCAACCCAGAAAAGTGCTAAAAATAGCACATATTAACATATGTAGCCTAAGAAACAAGGTCCATGAAGTCTTGTAACAGATGACATTCCTATTCTGACTATCTCTGAAATTCACTTGGATAATACCTTTGATGATACAGTGGTAGTGTAACAGTTTAACTTTAGTCTGTCCCCTACCCGGGCTCGAACCAGGGACCCTCTACACACATAGACAACTGACACCCAAGAAGCATCGTTACCCATCGCTCCACAAAAGCTGCGGCCCTTGCAGAGCAAGGTGAACAACTACTTCAGGTATCAGAGCGAGTGACGTCACCGATTGAAACGCTATTAGCGCGCACCCCGCTAACTAGCTAGCCATTTCACATCGGTTACACTAGTAACACATGGTTATAACGTCTACCGAAAAGACAGAAATGCCAATGGGGGCAGTGTTGCGATCTATATTCAGAACCACATTCCTGTAAAGCTTAGAGAGGATTTCATGTTAAATACTGTTGAAGTAATATGGCTACAGGTTCATCTGCCTCACCTAAAGCCCATTTTTGTGGGAAGCTGCTATAGACCAGCAAGTGCTAACAATCAGTATCTGGATAATATGTGTGAAATGCTTGATAATGTATGTGATATCAACAGAGAAGTATATTTTCTGGGTGATTTAAATATTGACTGGATATCATCAAGCTGCCCACTTAAGAAAAAGCTTCAAACTGTAACCAGTGCCTGCAACATGGTTCAGGTTATCAGTCAACCTACCAGGGCAAGCAGCACAGGAATGAAATCATCCACATGTATTGATCACATCTTTACTAATGCTGCAGAAATGTGGTTTAAAGCCGTATCCAGATCCATAGGATGTAGTGATCACAATATAGTAGCCATCTCTAGGAAAACCAAAGTTACAAAGGCTGGGCCTAATATAGAGTAGAAGAGGTCATACAAGAAGTTTTGTAGTGATTCATATGTTGATGATGTAAATGATACTTGCTGGTCTGTGGTGTGTAATGACGAGCAACCAGAAGCTGCACTTGACACATTTATGAAATTGCTTATTCCAGTTACTAATAAGCACACACCCATTAAGAAAATGACTGTAAAAACTGTTAAATCCCCTTGGATTGATGAGGAATTGAACAATTGTATGGTTGAGAGGGATGAGGAGAAAGGTATGGCAAATAAGTCTGGCAGCACAACTGATTGGCAAACATACTGCAAATGAAGAAATAATGTGACAGAACTAAATACAAATAAACTATACTATGAAACAAAGATCAATTATTTAAATAATCATAGTAAAAAGCTATCCATTGCATAGATTGAGGGAGACATTGCCAACCTGTCTGATGTTCAGACTCTGCTTGCAGATGTAAGAGAAGAAATCAGTAGTGCCCTGCCCACTTCATTGTTGAGATTAACAAGGCTTATGGTGTCATCACTACCGTGTCTCGCCACCTTGGCCTGGATGAGGGCAAGGTTCTTGGCAGTCTGGCGAAGTACACTTCCAAGCAAGGGCTTTGGGATGGAAATGCAATATGGCAGTCGTGCCAACATATCTCATCAGCCACCTGGTGGAAGGGACTTTGTGGATCTGAGGCTCTTTCCCCTGTTGCCTCCATCATCCTCCAAATCCCACCAACATCAGCCGCCTCAGAGCGCAACTGGTCCTTGTTTGGGAACAAACACACCAAAGGACGCAACAGGCTGACAAATACAAGGGTTGAACAATTGGTGGCCATCCGGGCAAATTTGTGGCTTTTTGAGCCTGACAATGAGACATCCTCAACAAGGTGGAAAGTGACAGTGAAGATGAGGCCTCAGTCTGATGTTCATGAGGTGGACATTGAGGAGGTCCAGGGAGAAAACATGGAAGCCTGAGAAGAAGACAACCAAAGCTTTAGTTGCTAGACTATTATTTTACAGATGTATGTTGCAAACGTTTTTGGGAGATGCGATGGATCATTGGGGATCATTCAATATTGCTTTTCTTTTGTTGTTCAGTGAAATCATCCCATGTGAAGATTCAACTCATTTAATTAAAGTTAAATTCGTAACTAAATAGTTAAAAAAAAATGGATTGGAAGGATTTAATAATTTGCAATTATGTCTACTTATGATAAGGTAAAGGTTTATGTTTCTGTCTCCATATGATATGGTAAATATATCTAATGCAAAAAACTTCTACATTTAAATGGTGTTAATATTAATTTGCATATATTTCCATTAATTCCCATATATTCCCACAGAAAGTTTCCACCTCTGAATATTCCCCAAAATGTGCAACCCTGGCAGTAGCTAAGATGGGGAGAAGTCTGTCCATAATAAAGCGATGCTCTGCCTTCTTAACAACACTATCAACAAGGCAGGTCCAACAGGCCCTAGTTTTGTCGCACTAAAAAAGGACTAAGGAAAATTGAAATTGGCTCAGAACAGGGCAAGACGTCTGGCCCTTGGATGTACACAGAGAGCTAATATAAATAAAATATATGTCAATCTCTCCTGGCTCAAAGTGGAGGAAAGATTGACATCATCACTACTTGTATTTTTGAGAGGTATTGACTTGTTGAATGCGCCGAGCTGTCTGTCTAAACTACTGGCACAGCTCAGACGCCCATGCATACCCCACAAGACATGCCACAAGAGGTCTCTTCTCAGTCCCCAAGTCCAGAACAGACTATAGACAGACTAACAGTACTACATAGAGCCATAACTACATGGAACTCTATTCCACATCAAGTAACAGATGCAAGCAGTAAAAATAATAGATTTAAAAAACAGATTTAAAAAAACACCTTATGGAACAGCGGGGACTGTGAAGCAACACAAACATAGGCACAGATACATGCATACACACAAATGATAACATAAGCACTACACAGATTTAGTACTGTAGATATGCGGTAGCGGTGGAGTAGGGGCCTGAGGGCACACAGTGTGTTGTGAAATCTGAATGTATTGTGATGTTTTTAAAATTGCATAAACTGCCTTAATTTTTTCCTGGTCCCCAGGAAGAGTATATGCTGCTTTGGCAGGAGCTAATGGGTATCCATAATAAATACAAATACACTAGATGTAATTAGGCTACAAATTAAGTTACAGAGTAAGATGTAATTCTAGCTGTTGGCCAGTAGAGGGCGGTGAATGACAGACAGAGAAACAGTAAACTCGATCAGCTCAGCACAGAGCTCCTGACACGTTGGGCGACTGGCTTCCGGGCTAAGCGAGCAGTGTGTAAAAGCAGCGCGTCTTGGCGGATCGTGTTTCGGAGGACCTTCACCTCTCCCGAGCCCGTTGGGGAGTTGCAGCCATTAAACTAAATTGTAATTGCCAATTAGATATCACGAAAATGGCGAGAAAAATTCACAAAATAAATTAAATAAAACACTGAACTCCTACCATACGTTATATCCACACACAGCCTTGACAATTCGAGTGAACGGTGATGGTTAATTCGTTGAATAATTAATTTGTTTATACTCAACTTGAAAGGTATTTTATAGCAACACAACAATACATACTTTCCTTATGGTCATACTCTATATAGGTCATATAGCTCCCCTCCCATTTGGTACAATCCATGCGTCATTGTTTACAACAAAATGGCCAAGTATTTCTTCCCCAAAATTCAAACTGGATAAAGGCGCTTTAAATAACGAAAACGAAACTTAACTACCGAACCGAAAAACACCTGACACCGACGTAACGTTAGTAGTTCTGTGTCGGATTGACTTCAGGATCACACTCGCAGCATGGCATTTCAAATGTCAACTCTCTCTTCGCGTATCAGAGCCATAGGTCCATTTTCCCGCTGTCGTAGGGGTGACTTTCATACTAGTGATATCGGTGTGTGCTCCAAATTTAGAAACATTTTTGGTGTTGCAAATCGTCAGGTTTATTCGCTGGTGCGAAGTGGGCAGAGTTCGGCGAACTCCAGCCCTGCAAAGTGCAAGGCCATTCTGAACCCAGGGGGTATTCATTTTGCAAACCGCGTGGAGAAGTTTTCAACAACTACAGCTGCCGCGAAGTCGTTTGAGTCGTTTCAGGGGCAAAACAAGGCCTCGCCCTCCGGGGGAAAGTACGGTTCGTTGTATCGGATCGCCCTCGCCGCGCTTGGGGTGACCACCGCGGTCGTGTCCCTGCACTTTAGTGCCCATCTCGCCATGGCAACGGGATTGGAGCGGCTAAACCTTGACTCAGCCAAAGGTGACTGGAACGAGGTGAAGGGTAAGTCTGCAGACAGACACAGTTTGGGTGGGAATCTATAGGTGCTCATGTTGAGAATTTGGTTGCTCAACAGGACCTGTTGCTTGTGAAAAGTAAAGTTGTCAAAGCTGTGTGGCCTAAATTTCAATAGAAAAAAAGTAGGTGCCAACTCAAAGTTTGAAGTGGCTCATGGTGGCCTTATGTGGTACTAGGTTACAACCAAGCCATTAGTGCATTACAGCTTTTCACTATGTTGTCCCTACATTACCCACATTGATTAGTGGAATGATCATAATCATCAACTCTCTGTCCCTCTCCTCTTCCTTAGCTGCCTTGCTCCATATGAGTCAGGAGGAGAGAAGGAAGCACTACAGAACTACCTACCGGTCCCTGGAGGAGGTGCCTGTGTGGACCGCCAAGTCACTCACAGTGGACAGAGGTTGGTGGCACCTTAATTGGGGAGAATGGGTTCGTGGTAATGGCTGGAGCGGCGTCAGTGGAATGGTATCAAACGCATGGTTTCCATGCCATTCCATTTACTCTAAACCATTGTTGTTTCTCAACTCCCGTTCTGGGGTCCTACAACACAGGTTTACATGTGTTTGGTCCAGCCCAGCACTACACACTGTCATTTAGTTAATGCTAGGTGATTAGGCCCCAGGACTACAGCTGTGAGACACTGGAAAGCAGCATCGCTGAGCGTCCACTATAGATATTCTTGAGAGACAACATAAACGGTAAACGCATGTTGATATTACAGTGTTCTTATTAACAGTGTTGACAGAAGCAGGTGTTCATCTGTCTCCAAGGTGATTCAGTCAAGGCGACCAAATTCAAGAGGAACGAAGCTCTGGACAAGAAGATCTCGCTGTTCAGCGGTGACATCACCAAACTGGAGATTGATGGGATCGTCAATGCAGGTGATCATATAGTAACCTAGCTAATATTAACATAACATTACAGAAATAACATAACTTAAAGATGGAATCTGCAGTAGGGGAAACAACGCCATTGGCCGCCCCCACCACCGCTGTTGTAGTTGTTGTTGCTGAGTGGAGGAGTGTCATGCAGCATTGTTAAATAAATCGCAGTACTTATTGTGCTCTTCTGTTGCACATGCAATGATGTCAGAGGGCAAAAAGCTGTGTTGGTTGTTTACAGTCAATTATTTGTTTTAATATCGCAAACGGACGTGGCTGTTTCACCATTTAAGGATTCCAGCTTTAACTTGTAGTAATAACATTACTTAAAAATAACAGAATCACATGTAGTAATAATATTACTTAGTAATAACATAACATTACTTAGTAATAACATTACTTAGTAATAACATTACTTAGTAATAACATAGCATTACTTAGTAATAACATAGCATTACTTAGTAATAACATAGCATTACTTAGTAATAACATAGCATTACTTAGTAATAACATTACTTAGTAATAACATTACTTAGTAATAACATTACTTAGTAATAACAAAACTACTTAGTAATAACATAGCATTACTTAGTAATAACATTACTTAGTAATAACATTACTTAGTAATAACATAACATGACTAGTAATAACATTTCTTAGTAATAACATTACTTGTAATAACATAGCATTACTTAGTAATAACATAGCATTACTTAGTAATAACATAGCATTACTTAGTAATAACATAGCATTACTTAGTAATAACATAGCATTACTTATTATTAACATTACTGAGTAATAACCTAATATGACTAGTAATAACATTACTTTGTAATATCATTAGTAGTAGTAACATAGCATTACTTAGTAATGGCATTACCTAGCAATAACAGCATTATTTAGTAATAACCTAACATGACTAGTAATAACATTATTTAGTAATAACCTAACATGACTAGTAATAATAAGTGACATTAAAGTAATAATAAGTGACATTTCTTATAGTATAACATGAATTGTATACCTGTCCTGAGGCCTCAGTGCTCTATATGGAACAAATCACTGTGAAATGAGAAGTATTATCGTACTGATCGCCTGTCTTGGTTAGAGTCAGAATTGTATGTCCTGGGGTTGATACATTATCCTGATCCCATCATAGATTTTTGAGTGAACTGTATCTTATTTCACGCTCCACGTCACAGTTCTGATTTTGAACTTTGACCTTTACCCACCCTGAACCTGTGGTCTTCTCAGTTTCCGTTAAAATACTGCCCTGTTGGCTGTCAGCAGGGCCTCTTTGTTTAAAAAAAAACTATAGTATTAACTAATCAGAATCATATTCATGTCTTTATTATGTGTGCTTTAGAAAGAGGTTAATATGATACAATACACTGGTTGCGCAATGCCATTTGGGTGTAGTGTAATTTTCCACCTGCAGATGGCAGTAAAGGCAAGTGTATCATACCATATCAGTCTGAAGTTTCTTTGATCATAGCAAGACTTTAATTAGTACTGTGTTTGGCATTACTGTGTACAGTCCAACATCAAAAGAGCTACTTGATGATCAGGTTTTGCATAGAAAAGTATGTTTCTTCATTGGGTCATTTAGTGTTAACTGTCATAAAACAACATGGCCGCCCGCCTATGTGGTGCTGTGTGAATAACTCATCTCTCATTAACATCATGTTGGCTCCAACATCAGAGCCAGCAGCCTGTATGTTTTACAAGGCTTTTTATAGAGTCCCACTCTCACTATGCAAAGTGCCACTGAATAACAAGAGAAACAGAGCTATAAACAACCCCTAGAAGGGACAGGCAGAGCAAGGTGAGGGAACGAGAAGGGCTGACTGAGGATGCATCTGAAACCAAATGGCACCCTATTCCCTAAGTAGTGCAGTTTATAAAGAATAGGGTAGGGTTTTGGACAAAGCTAGAGTACGATAGGAGTAACAGGGAGAGGGATCAAGGGGACCTCTCGTGAGTATCTCTGTCACTATGGCAACCACTGTGGTGACATGGAGTTTGGTGGGAGGGCCTTCCCTACTACAATAATGATAGGTGAAGAACTGCACACACCCATTGCCACGCATTCGCATCACTTCACTCACGGCTGCTGATCGATCAGTAGGGAGGGCGAGCCGATAAGGGAGGACTGTTGATGTCGTTTGTGTCATTCTCAATAAAGATTGGATTTACAGTAACCCCCCCCCCCCCCCCCACCCACCCCTTCACCATTTTATTGCTGCTGGCTCCTGCATTCTCCTATAAAACACTGCAAACATAAAAACCCACAAGCACTTAAGAGCTGTCTTCGAGATGGGGAGGAGGGCGGGTTGCAGGGTAGAACATCCTTCTCTTTACACCCCTCAATCACTCCATCCAGCCTCAGCAGAGAGAGAAAGCGATTGAGAGGAGAATATATTGTCTGATGGGCTATTTGATTAAGATGGATTACGCAATGAAATGTGAATTGTCATTGGACTGATGAGGTAAATGTGTGTGGGTGCGTGACTCTACACTCTTATAAAGTTCTTCAAGTCAACAAGTTTTTAGTTCTGTTGTTTTATCTGCATTCGATTGCATTTATTTCAATTAAACCCACAGATCAATTTAGACTAGTTTCTACTGTAAGGGCTTAACCTCCTGCTGTCAGACAGCAAGGTATGGGCAGGGGCTAAATGTTCTGATTATATTCCCAGGTCCCCAGCCTCTTAGGGGGTGTTAGAGATAAGAGGCCCCTGGTTGCCGTGGGGAACCCTCACTGTCACTGTTGCAGCAGTAGCTCAGATACAAGATAAGCGGCAATCCCATCGGTTCAGGTCAAGCCCCCACAGACTAACAGAGAGACAAGAGCAGAGCAGCTGTGTTTCAACCTCAACGTCTAAACCCACTAGTCTAGAGATAACACAGCCGCATTGACTGGCCACACGCACGCACGGACACACGCAGCACTGACAGGTGGCTGGCCCCAATGGCCACAGGGAGTTAGTGATTTCCACTGCTTCCCTCTCAGTGACGGGAGGTAATCTACAGTACAGGCCCCACAGGTACACTACCTCCATACTGATCTACACTGTACTTAGGGCTACTGTTTTAACCACTGACTGCTGTCTCTACTGGCTGGCCTAAATCTCTGATTGTAGGTGTGATGACTGACTGCTGTCTCTACTGGCTGGCCTAAATCTCTGACTAGGTGTTATGACTGACTGCTGTCTCTACTGGCTGGCCTAAATCTCTGACTAGGTGTTATGACTGACTGCTGTCTCTACTGACTGGCCTAAATCTCTGACTGTAGGTGTTATGACTGACTGCTGTCTCTACTGACTGGCCTAAATCTCTGACTAGGTGTTATGACTGACTGCTGTCTCTACTGGCTGGCCTAAATCTCTGACTGTAGGTGTTATGACTGACTGCTGTCTCTACTGGAACTCTGCTGTAGTTTCTGCAGTGACTTCAGGCTATTTCTGTCAGTTTTAGTTAGTGTATCTCTAACTGTGGATACTGTACTGTAGGCCAAATATATCTGCACTGTAGTTAGGAAGTTTGTCTGTTGACTCACATGCTCTCTCTCACACACACACACACACATTCCGGTCGGACCACCATCAGCAACCACTGCAATGCTGAAGCGCTCCAAAACGGACAGACATATTATCCCAGAATAATTTACAACGTTCTGATTTATATTTAATTTACATGTTTGACATTGACGAGTTAACAGGAGCCCCCAGAGTCCAGCCTTAATGACTGGTAAACAAAATGGTGGAGGAAAAAAAAGTGAATGAGTTTGCAGATCACCCATTCATAGCCCCCCCCAATCAATCGCCACTTTAGCTCGAATGGATGAAGTGAGAGCCTCATTAGCCTGATTGACCCAGTGCAATGTGGGAATTTCAGAGAGGAGTCGGCCTGCTCATCAGCACAGTGCTCCTCAAGCTGCGTTCATCAATGCTGTGTGCTTTGTTGTCTGTTCAACTGAGCTGGGCCTATACCTTTAATTAGGCCAATAGAGTTCAATAAAGTTTTACCTTGATTAGGCCTAAGTATGTTCATCAATGTTCAATAGAGTTTTACCTTAATTAGGGCTTCTGTCATTAGAGCTAGGTTGACTGTACACACCGGTAGTGGTGACCAAGCATTCAACGTGGTGTAGTGTCACTGAAAACCAGGGTTGTAGTCACTAAACCTCGAGTCCGAGTCAACTACCAAGTCCGCTGTGTCCGAGTCATGAGTCCCTATGGCTGAAGTTCATGGCCGAGTCACGAGTCATGTCAGGAGTCCCTCAATTTATACTTGGTGTTATTATGATATTGTTTTTAGTCGCCACCAGATGGCAATATATGAGGGGTCCAGCTGTGACACCTCTCAGTGCAGTGCATCCCTCAGGAAAAGTGGACGTTTTGAAAGGAACCATATAAGGAGAAGTGGGGGTTTCGAATGGTGCCATATAAGGAGAAGTGGGGGTTTCGAAAGGTGCCATATACGGAGAAGTGGGGGTTTCGAAAGGTGCCATATAAGGAGAAGTGGGGGTTTCGAAAGGTGCCATATAAGGAGAAGTGGGGGTTTCGAAAGGTGCCATGTAAGGAGAAGTGGGGGTTTCGAAAGGTGCCATGTAAGGAGAAGTGGGGGTTTCGAAAGGTGCCATGTAAGGAGAAGTGGGGGTTTCGAAAGGTGCCATGTAAGGAGAAGTGGGGGTTTCGAAAGGTGCCATGTAAGGAGAAGTGGGGGTTTCGAAAGGTGCCATATAAGGAGAAGTGGGGGTTTCGAAAGGTGCCATATAAGGAGAAGTGGGGGTTTCGAAAGGTGCCATATAAGGAGAAGTGGGGGTTTCGAAAGGTGCCATATAAGGAGAAGTGGGGGTTTCGAAAGGTGCCATATAAGGAGAAGTGGGGGTTTCGAAAGGTGCCATATAAGGAGAAGTGGGGGTTTCGAATGGTGCCATATAAGGAGAAGTGGGGGTTTCGAAAGGTGCCATATAAGGAGAAATGGGGGTTTTGAAAGGTGCCATATAAGGAGAAGTGGGGGTTTCGAAAGGTGCCATATAAGGAGAAGTGGGGGTTTCGAATGGTGCCATATAAGGAGAAGTGGGGGTTTCGAAAGGTGCCATATAAGGAGAAGTGGGGGTTTCGAATGGTGCCATATAAGGAGAAGTGGGGGTTTCGAAAGGTGCCATATAAGGAGAAGTGGGGGTTTCGAAAGGTGCCATATAAGGAGAAGTGGGGGTTTCGAAAGCTGCCATATAAGGAGAAGTGGGGGTTTCGAAAGGTGCCATATAAGGAGAAGTGGGGGTTTCGAAAGGTGCCATATAAGGAGAAGTGGGGGTTTTGAAAGGTGCCATATAAGGAGAAGTGGGGGTTTCGAAAGGTGCCATATAAGGAGAAGTGGGGGTTTTGAAAGGAACCATATAAGGAGAAGTGGGGGTTTCGAAAGGTGCCACTCAAGACTTCGTTTGAGTTATCGGATGTTAGTCATGCTCTGCAGAGATGACAAAGTGTCAGTTGTTTTTCCTAAATGTAAATGCTAGTTAATGTTAATTTTAAAATGTATTATTTGTTATTGAATATTTGAAATAATAATTGAAATATGAAGTCATGGCGGTTCTAGTAGTTATGTAATTTCAGCGCATCTAGTGTTGACTCCTTTCGAAACGCCTACTTCTCCTTTATATGGTTCCTTCTGAAACGCCCATTCCTTTCCACACCCCCACTTTTCCTGAGAGATGACATATCAGTAGGTGAGAACATAGAGACTCTACTGCACTATATCGCCACTCGCTCATGAAAAACCCTAACTAATCCCTATCACTACCTCACAGGTTCTACTCAATACCTGTGTTACTTATTTACTACATAAATGAATGGTAAGTCAGGCTCTCAGCTACTTTTTTGTAATCACCCACTGATATATGTGTAGGTTTTATTGTCAGAACCTGGCTGTGGGATACAAGGGGAAAGTGGGAAGGCAGAGCTACAAGACAAAGACAGATTGGAACAACATGATGCTTGAAATGCAGTACATCCACAGGTTCACCTCCAATTGACTCAAATTATGTCAATTAGCCTATCAGAAGCTTCAAAAGCCATGACATCATTTTCTGGAATTGTCCAATCTGTTTAAAGGCACAGTCAACTTAGTGTATGTAAACTTCTGACCCACTGGAATTGTGATATAATGAATTATAAGTTAAATAATATGTCTGTAAACAATTGTTGGAAAAATGACTTGTGTCATGCACAAAGTAGATGTCCTAACCGACTTGCCAAAACTATAGTTTGTTAACAAGAAATGTATGGAGTGGTTGAAAAACAAGATTTAATGACTCCAACCTAAGTGTATGTAAATTTCCGACTTCAACTGTACATACATACATACATACATACATACATACAGTGGCAGGAAAAAGTATGTGAACCCTTTGGAATTACCTAGATTTCTGCATAAATTAGTAATACAATTTTGATCTGATCTTCATCTTTGTCACAACAATATACAAACACAGTGTGCTTAAACTAATAACACACTAATAATTGTATTTTTCTTGTCTATATTGAATACATCATTTAAACATTCGCAGTGTAGGTTGGAAAAAGTACATTATGTGAACCCCTAGGATAATGATGACTTGGAGTCAGCTAACCTGGAGTCCAATCAATGAGATGAGATTGGAGATGTTGGTTAGAGCTGCCCTGCCCTATTAAAAACACTCACAAAATGTGAGTTAGCTATTCACAAGAAGCATTTCCTGATGTGAACCATGCCTCGAACAAAAGAGATCTCAGGAGACCTAAGATTAAGAATGGTTGACTTGCATAAAGCTAGAAAGGGTTACAAAAGTATCTCTAAAAGTCTTGATTTTCATCAGTCCACGGTAAGACAAATTGTCTACAAATTGAGAAATTCAGCACTGTTGCTACTCTCCCTAGGAGTGGCTGTCCTGCAAAGAGGACTGCAGGAGCACAATGCAGAATGCTCAATGAGGTTAAGAAGAATCCTAGAGTGTCAGCTAAAGCCTTACAGAAATCTTTGGAACATGCTAACATCTCTGTTGACGAGTCTACGATACGTAAAACACTAAACAAGAATGGTGTTCATGGGAGGACACCACAGAAGAAGCCACTTCTGTCCAAAAAAAACATTGCTGCATGTCTGAAGTCTGCGAAAGTGCACCTGGATGTTCCACAGGAGTACTGGCAAAATATTTTGTGGGCAGAGGAAACTCCAGTTGAGTTGTTTGGAAGGAACACACAACATTATATGTGGAGAAAAAAAAGGACCAGCACACCAACATCAAAACCTCATCCCAACTGTAAAGTATGGTGGAGGGAGCATCATGGTTTGAGACTGCTTTGCTGCCTCAAGGCCTGGACAACTTGCTATCATCGACGGAAAAATGAATTCCCAAGTTTATCACAACATTTTTCAGGAGAATGTAAGGCTATCTGTCCGCCAACAGAAGTTGGGTGATGCAACAGTACAACAACCCAAAACACAGAAGTAAAACAACAACAGAATGGCTTCAACAGAAGAAAATACGCCTTCTGGAGTGGCCCAACCCGATTTAAAATGCTGTGGCGTGACCTCGAGCGGTTCACACCAGACATCCTAAGAATATTGCTGAACTGAAACAGTTTGTAAAGAGGAATGGTCCAAAAGTCCTCCTGACCGTTGTGCAGGTCTGATCCGCAACTACAGAAAACGTTTGGTTGGTGTTATTGCTTCCAAAGGAGGGTCAACCAGTTATTCAATCCAAGGGTTCACATACTTTTCCCACCCTGCACTGTGAATGTTTCCACCGTGTGTTCAATAAAGACATGAACACGTATAGTTGTTTGTGTGTTATTAGTTTAAGCAGACTGTATTTGTCTATTGTTATGACTTAGATGAAGATCAGATCAAAGTTTCACACATTTCTGCAGAAATCCAGGTAATTCCAAAGGGTTCACATACTGTTTCTTGCCACTGTGTGTGTGTGTATATATATATATATATATATATATATATATATATATATATATATATATATATATATATATATATATATATATATATATATATATATATATATATACTCAGCTCTGGACAAAAATTAGGAGACCACTGCAGAATGATCAGTTTCTCTGCTTTTACTATTTATAGGTATGTGTTTGGGTAAAATTTACATTTTTATTTTATTCTATAAACTACTGACAACATTTCTCCTAAATTCCAAATAAAAATATTGTCATTTAGAGCATTTATTTGCAGGAAAGGACAGCTGGTCAAAATAACAAAGCAGTGTTGTCAGACCTCGAATACTGCAAAGAAATAAGTTCTTATTTATTTTTAAACAGCACAATACTAATGTTTTAACTTAGGAAGAGTTCAGAAATCAATATTTGGTGGAATAACCCTGATTTTCAATCACAGCTTTCATGCGTCATGGCATGCTCTCCACCAGTCTTTCATGCGTCTTGGCATGCTCTCCACCAGTCTTTCACATTGATGTTGGTTGACTTTATGCCACTCCTGGTGCAAAAATTCAAGCAGCTCGGCATTTAATTATTATTTTTTTACCCCCTTTTCTCCCCAATTTCGTGGTATCCAATTGTTAGTAATTACTAACTTGTCTCATTGCTGCAACTCCCGTACGGGCTCGGGAGAGACGAAGGTCAAAAGCCATGCGTCCTCTGAAACAAAACCCAACCAAGCCGCACTGCTTCTTAACACAGCGGTCATCCAACCCGGAAGCCAGCCGCACCAATGTGTCAGAGGAAACACTGTGCACCTGGCGACCTGGTTAGCGTGCACTGCGCCCGGCCCGCCACAGAAGTTGCTAGTGCGGGATGAGACAAGGATATCCCTACTGGCCAAACCCTCCCTAACCCGGACGACGCTAGGCCAATTGTGCGTCGCCCCATATACCTCCCGGCTGCGACAGAGCCTGGGCTCAAACCCAGAGTCTCTGGTGGCACAGCTAGCACTGCGATGCAGTGCACTAGACCACTGCGCCACCCGGGAGGCCCCAGCTCGGCTTTTTTTGATGGCTTGTGACCATCCATCTTCCTCTTGATCCTATTCGAGGTTTTCAACGGGGTTCAGGTCTGGAGATTGGGCTGGCCATGACAGGGTCTTGATCTGGTGGTCCTCCATCCACACTATGATTGACCTGGTTGTGTGGCATGGAGCATTGTCCTGCTGGAAAAACCAATCCTCCACCAAATTTCACAGTGGGTGCGAGACACTCTGGCTTGTAGGCCTCTCCGGTGTGCGACTAGGATTTGAAAAAGTCGCAAGAAAAAGGCATGCACTGTTTCTTGCATCACACACAAGTGGTAATACATCACACACATGTGGTAATACATCACACACACGTGGTAATACATCACACACAAGTGGTAATACATCACACACACACGTGGTAATACATCACACACACGTGGTAATACATCACACACAAGTGGTAATACATCACACACACACGTGGTAATACATCACACACAAGTGGTAATACATCACACACACACGTGGTAATACATCACACACAAGTGGTAATACATCACACACAAGTGGTAATACATCACACACAAGTGGTAATACATCACACACACGTGGTAATACATCACACACACGTGGTAATACATCACACACAAGTGGTAATACATCACACACACACGTGGTAATACATCACACACACGTGGTAATACATCACACACAAGTGGTAATACATCACACACACGTGGTAATACATCACACACAAGTGGTAATACATCACACACACACGTGGTAATACATCACACTCAAGTGGTAATACATCACACACAAGTGGTAATACATCACACACACACGTGGTAATACATCACACACAAGTGGTAATACATCACACACACACGTGGTAATACATCACACACAAGTGGTAATACATCACACACAAGTGGTAATACATCACACACAAGTGGTAATACATCACACACAAGTGGTAATACATCACACACAAGTGGTAATACATCACACACAAGTGGTAATACATCACACACAAGTGGTAATACATCACACACAAGTGGTAATACATCACACACAAGTGGTAATACATCACACACAAGTGGTAATACATCACACACAAGTGGTAATACATCACACACAAGTGGTAATACATCACACACAAGTGGTAATACATCACACACACACGTGGTAATACATCACACACAAGTGGTAATACATCACACACACGTGGTAATACATCACACACAAGTGGTAATACATCACACACAAGTGGTAATACATCACACACACGTGGTAATACATCACACACACACGTGGTAATACATCACACACACACGTGGTAATACATCACACACACGTGGTAATACATCACACACACACGTGGTAATACATCACACACAAGTGGTAATACATCACACACACAAGTGGTAATACATCACACACACACGTGGTAATACATCACACACAAGTGGTAATACATCACACACAAGTGGTAATACATCACACACACACGTGGTAATACATCACACACAAGTGGTAATACATCACACACACACGTGGTAATACATCACACACAAGTGGTAATACATCACACACACACGTGGTAATACATCACACACAAGTGGTAATACATCACACACAAGTGGTAATACATCACACACAAGTGGTAATACATCACACACAAGTGGTAATACATCACACACAAGTGGTAATACATCACACACAAGTGGTAATACATCACACACAAGTGGTAATACATCACACACAAGTGGTAATACATCACACACACACGTGGTAATACATCACACACAAGTGGTAATACATCACACACAAGTGGTAATACATCACACACAAGTGGTAATACATCACACACACGTGGTAATACATCACACACAAGTGGTAAAACATCACACACAAGTGGTAATACATCACACACACACGTGGTAATACATCACACACAAGTGGTAATACATCACACACAAGTGGTAATACATCACACACAAGTGGTAATACATCACACACAAGTGGTAATACATCA
Source organism: Oncorhynchus mykiss (assembly GCF_013265735.2). Lineage (NCBI taxonomy): Eukaryota > Metazoa > Chordata > Actinopteri > Salmoniformes > Salmonidae > Oncorhynchus > Oncorhynchus mykiss. The sequence continues at coordinate 27,390,665 of NC_048578.1, read as the reverse complement.
CACACAAGTGGTAATACATCACACACACACGTGGTAATACATCACACACAAGTGGTAATACATCACACACACGTGGTAATACATCACACACAAGTGGTAAAACATCACACACAAGTGGTAATACATCACACACACACGTGGTAATACATCACACACAAGTGGTAATACATCACACACAAGTGGTAATACATCACACACAAGTGGTAATACATCACACACAAGTGGTAATACATCACACACAAGTGGTAATACATCACACACATGTGGTAATACATCACACACAAGTGGTAATACATCACACACAAGTGGTAATACATCACACACACACGTGGTAATACATCACACACAAGTGGTAATACATCACACACAAGTGGTAATACATCACACACAAGTGGTAATACATCACACACAAGTGGTAATACATCACACACAAGTGGTAATACATCACACACAAGTGGTAATACATCACACACAAGTGGTAATACATCACACACAAGTGGTAATACATCACACACACACGTGGTAATACATCACACACAAGTGGTAATACATCACACACACGTGGTAATACATCACACACAAGTGGTAAAACATCACACACAAGTGGTAATACATCACACACACACGTGGTAATACATCACACACAAGTGGTAATACATCACACACAAGTGGTAATACATCACACACAAGTGGTAATACATCACACACAAGTGGTAATACATCACACACAAGTGGTAATACATCACACACAAGTGGTAATACATCACACACACACGTGGTAATACATCACACACAAGTGGTAATACATCACACACACGTGGTAATACATCACACACAAGTGGTAAAACATCACACACAAGTGGTAATACATCACACACACACGTGGTAATACATCACACACAAGTGGTAATACATCACACACAAGTGGTAATACATCACACACAAGTGGTAATACATCACACACAAGTGGTAATACATCACACACAAGTGGTAATACATCACACACAAGTGGTAATACATCACACACAAGTGGTAATACATCACACACACACACGTGGTAATACATCACACACAAGTGGTAATACATCACACACACGTGGTAATACATCACACACAAGTGGTAAAACATCACACACAAGTGGTAATACATCACACACACACGTGGTAATACATCACACACAAGTGGTAATACATCACACACAAGTGGTAATACATCACACACAAGTGGTAATACATCACACACAAGTGGTAATACATCACACACAAGTGGTAATACATCACACACATGTGGTAATACATCACACACAAGTGGTAATACATCACACACAAGTGGTAATACATCACACACACACGTGGTAATACATCACACACAAGTGGTAATACATCACACACAAGTGGTAATACATCACACACAAGTGGTAATACATCACACACAAGTGGTAATACATCACACACAAGTGGTAATACATCACACACAAGTGGTAATACATCACACACAAGTGGTAATACATCACACACAAGTGGTAATACATCACACACACACGTGGTAATACATCACACACAAGTGGTAATACATCACACACACGTGGTAATACATCACACACAAGTGGTAAAACATCACACACAAGTGGTAATACATCACACACACACGTGGTAATACATCACACACAAGTGGTAATACATCACACACAAGTGGTAATACATCACACACAAGTGGTAATACATCACACACAAGTGGTAATACATCACACACAAGTGGTAATACATCACACACAAGTGGTAATACATCACACACACACGTGGTAATACATCACACACACACGTGGTAATACATCACACACAAGTGGTAATACATCACACACACGTGGTAATACATCACACACAAGTGGTAATACATCACACACAAGTGGTAATACATCACACACACACGTGGTAATACATCACACACAAGTGGTAATACATCACACACAAGTGGTAATACATCACACACAAGTGGTAATACATCACACACAAGTGGTAATACATCACACACAAGTGGTAATACATCACACACAAGTGGTAATACATCACACACAAGTGGTAATACATCACACACAAGTGGTAATACATCACACACAAGTGGTAATACATCACACACAAGTGGTAATACATCACACACAAGTGGTAATACATCACACACAAGTGGTAATACATCACACACAAGTGGTAATACATCACACACAAGTGGTAATACATCACACACACACGTGGTAATACATCACACACAAGTGGTAATACATCACACACAAGTGGTAATACATCACACACAAGTGGTAATACATCACACACATGTGTGTGATGTATTACCACGTGTGTGTGATGTATTACCACGTGTGTGTGTGATGTATTACCACTTGTGTGTGATGTATTACCACTTGTGTGTGATGTATTACCACTTGTGTGTGATGTATTACCACTTGTGTGTGATGTATTACCACTTGTGTGTGATGCAAGAAACAGCGCATGCCTTTTTCTTGCGACTTTTTCAAATCCTAGTCGCACACCTCATATAGCCCAGAACATAGGCCTAAATGTTTGATACGGTTTGTATCACAACTAAAGTGGCCAAATAACTTCTTAAAATGTAGCACATTAATCCGCTTATCAACCAGTGTAGCCTAACTGGCACACATAAGCGGCACCTGAGTTTCAAGTTTGGGGAAGATACATTCACCATTAAAATACTCCTTTATATTAAAGTATTACATGCACAATCACATTAACGGTCACTTTTGAAAACAGTGTTTTCCCGCTATTTGCATTTTGGAACATTCGCACTTATAACCTGCTGTGCGTTGCTGTGCTTATAATGTGAAGAAATAGCCTAATAGTTTATCAACATTTTAAGCTAAACGTTCTGATCTGTTGCATCAGCCTCATTGCTTTTAAAAGGTTTTTTGATGTGAGTGGTTGTAATAATTTGGGATCTATCGCACCCCACAACTGTCCCAGAGTATGTTTGGAATATGCATTTCTTGCACAGAGGGACAGGTTGACCAATAGAATAGTTCAACTTTTGTACTGTGGGGGATAGTAGATTGACATAAGCTAGTGATTTTGCTGTTCGTTAGGCCTACTCATCTTGTTGGCTGACACAAAGTAAATGAGGACAGTTCTTCTAACATCTTCAATATGCGTCTCGGAATTGGATAAGAGGAACTAGCACAGTTGCGTCCCCGATGTGTTAGTCTTCACTTGTAGCTTACTTCTTAGCTACAAGTGAAGAGATGCTGAGATGCCTGTGAGAAGGAACCGATCACGTGATGGGCGTTGGCTAATAAGAATTGAGATATCTGAGAGAGCCATGTGAGTGAGAGGTGCTTCGGAGCATGGCAACTGGGAGAAGGTAATAATAATTATTATATTCAGCCCAAGGGCACAACGGTCACTTTGTCCGCAAAATACATGGATTTTTTTAGGGAGCGTTACGGCCACACAAGGGGTATGCCGCCAGGAATTTTGAGGCCTGGTGAGAATATTATCAAGTACTTGGTGAATGAGAAACTGATTTAGTGTGTGCAGCCTGTGCATGAAACAAAGCAGAGCTCATGCATTATTTCATGCAACTTTTTTCAAATCATCATTAGTTGCATCATGCAGCCTTAGAATGTATTACAAATCAAAACATATAGCCCAATGTTTTGTATCACAACTAGAGTTACAGAAATAGTTTTTAATTAAGCATATCGGAGGACCTGTTTCTTTGTTAACCGCTCAACACATAATAGCTGCATGTGCACACTCCCTCAAATCATCTGGATAAAATATCCTTTCTATTTTATTCAGCTTTGTTCTATTGTATTCTTCATACTATAAAAAATAATGCCACGGAATTCTAAGCAAACCTTGTCTGCTAAATGAACTAGTGTAGCCCACAGCCATATGCCATAGCCACATCAGGACCTAACATAAAGACAACTCAGAGTATGTTATTCTGTTCTTATGAAATAGACTACATTTTCTTCATATCATGTTTCTTTAGACCTGTCTAAAATAAATCATGGATTTATTGTGAAGGTGTAGGCTATATTACATGGATTTATTAGACTTTTAAAATGGAGATGTTCCAATGGTCTGCATCAGTGGCTTGTAGGCTACAGTATGCCTGGAAGCATGGAGATGCTAAATGTGTTTGTTAATTAACAGTCAATTGCCATGAGACCTGCAGTTATTTGCTTGACAATCACAGGCTGACAAAATGTCATGACCGCCACAGCACATTCTCTTTTCAACCTACTTTATATCTGGTAATAGTCGTCCAAGTTTACACTGAAAATGTTTTACCATCCCCCAAAATAATTGTGATGTTTTATTTTAATTACATTTTTTACTGTTTGGACAAAAATCGCTGAAGTTGGAGAGTTTTATATCTCCCTCACTAACTTCAAACATCAGCTATCTGAGCAGCTAACCAATCGCTGCAGCTGTACAGAGCCCATCCAATCTACCTACCTCATCCCCATATTGTTTTTATTTACTTTTTCCTCTTTTGCACACCAGAATCTCTACTTGCACATCCATCTGCTCATCTATCACTCCTGTGTTAATTTGTTAAATTGTAATTACTTCGCTACTATGGTCTATTTATTGCCTTACCTCCTTACTCCATTTGCACACACTGTATATACATTTTTTTCTATTGTGTTATTGACAATGTTTGTTTAGTCCATGTGTAACTCTGTGTTGTTTGTCTCGCACTGCTTTGCTTTATCTTGGCCAGGTCGCAGTTCTAAATGAGAACTTGTTCTCAACTGGTCTACCTGGTTAAATAAAGGTAAAATACAATTTTGAAAAAATAGGCTGAGAGATGTTGGACTGAGGGCTTGTAGGCCTGTTGTAAGGCATGTCCTCACCAGACATCACCGGCAACAAGGTCGCCTATGGGCACAAACCCACCGACCAGACAGGACTGGCAAAAAGTGCTCTTCACTGACGAGTCGTGGTTTTGTCTCACCAGGGGTGATGGTCGGATTCGCGTTTATCGTTGAAGGAATGAGCGTTACACCGAGGCCTGTACTCTGGAGCGGGATCAATTTGGAGGTGGAGGGTCCGTCATGGTCTGGGGCGGTGTGTCACAGCATCATCGGACTGAGCTTGTTGTCATTGCAGGCAATCTCAAAGCTGTGCGTTACAGGGAAGACATCCTCCTCCCTCATGTGGTACCCTTCCTGCAGGCTAATCCTGACATGACCCTCCAGCATGACAATGCCACCAGCCATACTGTTCGTTCTGTGCCTGATTTCCTGCAGGACAGGAATGTCAGTGTTCTGCCATGGCCAGTGAAGAGCCCCGATCTCAATCCCACTGAGCACGTCTGGGACCTGTTGGATCAGAGAGTGAGGGGTTGGGCCATTCCCCCCAGGAATGTCCGGGAACTTGCAGGTGCCTTGGTCGAAGAATGGGGTAACATCTCACAGCAAGAACTGGCAAATCTGGTGCAGTCCATGAGGTGCAGATGCACTGCAGTACATAATGCAGCTGGTGGCCACACCAGATACTGACTGTTACTTTAGATTCCCCCCCCCCCCCCCCTTTGTTCAGGGACACATTATTCAATTTCTGTTAGTCACATGTCTGTGGAACTTGTTCAGTTTGTCTCAGTTGTTGAATCTTATGTTAATGTAAATATTTACACAAGTTAAGTTTGCTGAAAAAAACGCAGTTTATTGTTGACAGTGAGAGGACATTTTTTTTTTTTGCTGAGTGTTTTTATATACATATATATACTTCTATGCGGAAAAAACACTGCATTAAACTCAGTACTAGTATTGTTTTTCAATTTCGTTAAGCAGTTTGTGTTTCTTAACCAGGCAAAGCTAAATAGTAGGCTGGTGACTAATAGTTAAGGGGAAGCAAGAGGTTTGCTTGCATGATGTGTTGCCTGTGATCGGATGCGTAGCCTGCCTGCCTCTCTGCCCACAATCATCGCATGCTCCCCCGCAGCTCACCAGCTGATGTAGGCTGCGTGTGCTGGGTGTGGTGCATCCTTCCCACTGCTAGAGAACAGGACCCTTGCTTCTCTGCCTACCCAGTGCTGCTAATAGTCTGCTTATCAAATTAACCTATCCAGTCCAAGTGCAAATACAAGTCACAGAAGGGCGAGTCCGAGTTACCAAAGGTCGAGAAGGCGAGTCCAAGTCTGAGTTACTAATGGTCGAATCCAAGTTGAGTCACAAGTCATGAAAATCGGGACTCGAGTACAACAAAACCATAACCAATGTTGCCACAACCGACATGGGTAATATTGGGATCGATGCTCTCACCCCCGTTTAACCCCCTCGGCATGCTCGACTTGTCTTGCACATTCTAAGCGCTAGCAAACCCTCTTCAGAGATGAGGATGAAACTCCCATGGGAAATTCTAGAGGAACCCATTCTACAAGGTTGTATTGTTCTGTGTTCATACTTTTCCTTTTCTATTCCTGCCGTTAAGTAGGGTCGTTAAGTAGGGTCATTAAGTAGGGTCGTTAAGTAGGGTCGTTAAGTAGGGTCATTGAATCTGTAAGAGGCGGAAATGAGTCGGTGTTTATTCTGTAGGTCGGAGAGAGGCTGTGTTGCCCGAGAGCTCTCCTGATGCTGGAGCAGTGTGCATTCTCTCTCCTGCTACTCTACTAGGAACGTAATTAATTTGTATCAATTGAATGTCATTGCCAAAGTTTGTCAGTTTTGTACTGTGCCACGATTAGTGCTACTCAGTGAGAGGTAGTTAAATGGACAGGAAGAGCACAATCACATGGGCTAGCTAGCTCACTGAAAGGTTTCAGAGATTAGATGGCTGGTGCACACACACACACACACACACACACACACACACACACACACACACACACACACACACACATGCCCTTACCGTCGGGGAGATGGTATGAGGTCTGATACCAACAGACAGTTTCTATCTACAAGCCATCAGAATGCTGAACACTGGCGCACGTTGTCTCGCTCTCCTCCCTACTGCAGCGAAAAGGCACCACAGCACAGCAAGTGTTTATAGCGCTGTCCCTGCTGAAGCATAATTTCAGCCATTTAGTTTCTTACTTATTTCTGACTGAAAGGTTCTGTTACCGAAATCCCTCAACCCTTGCTCTCTTTACATGAAACATGTATGCATCGCATGCATGTGACCAATATTTCCTGGTTATGACAATCTCAGAACACAGTAACACGTGTCAGCTCGATAGTGTTTGTACAAGCTACTAATGATAACATTACTTATTATTATATTGATGATTAATAATAATAGTAATAATAACAATAAGGAGATCAAGAAAAAGGAGGGTATAGGAGTGAGAGCTGTGTGTATATTATGTGTGACAAACAGGTGCTGTTAGGTTACAGTATCATTGTTCTGCCTGTTTGAAACCGTGTAAACAAATCTAATTATAATTAATACCAGTCTGTTCTAATGAAAAACAAATTGTAAAGCCTTTAAAAACAGCCAAATCTGTGAAATTGCTTTATGCAACATTTTGCTGCTGCATGAGGCTTGGTGCTCACAGAATCAGTAAGCTATTAAACAAACACTCAAACAGGAAACAGAAGCAGGATCTGTCTTATTTCTGGAGATGTCTGTATGTATATGGAGGATTTATGAAGACAGGCACGTTTGACATTTAGGCTATTGATTATAGACCTAATTAAGTTTGTTTCCTCAATTTTCTTAGATAATTAGGCTAAGGCTGGGAATGTATCCTTGTCTCTGATGCTGCCTCTGCCACATTGTTCTCAATCCCAATATGCTGGTTAACTTTGCTATTATGCCCATCCAGTAGGGAGAACAAGTATTTGATACACTGCCGATTTTGCAGGTTTTCCTACTTACAAGCTAGTAGAGGTCTGTCATTTTTATCATAGGTACACTTCAACTGTGAGAGACGGAATCTGAAACAAAATTCCAGAAAATCACATTGTATGATTTTTAAGTCATTAATTTGCATTTTATTGCATGACATAAGTATTTGATCACCAACCAACCAGTAAGAATTCCGTCTCTCACAGACCTGTTAGTTTTTATTTAAGAAACCCTCCTGTTCTCCACCTGTATTAACTGCACCTGTTTGAACTCATTACCTGTATAAAACACACCTGTCCACACACTCAAACAGACTCCAACCTCTCCACAATGGCCAAGACCAGAGAGCCATGTAAGGACATCAAGGATAAAATTGTAGACCTGCACAAGGCTGGGATGGGCTACAGGACAATAGGCAAGCAGCTTGGTGAGAAGGCAACAACTGTTGGCGCAATTATTAGAAAATGGAAGAAGTTCAAGATGACGGTCAATCACCCTCGGTCTGGGGATCCATGCAAGATCTCACCACGTGGGGCATCAATGATCATGAGGAAGGTGAGGGATCAGCCCAGAACTACATGTCAGGACCTGGTCAATGGCCTGAAGAGAGCTGGGACCACAGTGTCAAAGAAAACCATTAGTAACACACTACGCCGTCATGGATTAAAATCCTGCAGCGCACGCAAGGTCCCCCTGCTCAAGCCAGCGCATGTCCAGGCCCGTCTGAAGTTTGCCTATGACCATCTGGATGATCCCGAGGAGGAATGGGAGAAGGTCATGTGGTCTGATGAGACAAAAATAGAGCTTTTTGGTCTAAACTCCACTCGCCGTGTTTGGAGGAAGAAGAAGGATGAGTACAACCCCAAGAAAACCATCCCAACCCTGAAGCATGGAGGTGGAAACATTCTTTGGGGATGCTTTTCTGCAAAGGGGACAGGACGACTGCACCGTATTGAGGGCAGGATGGATGGGGCCATGTATCGCGAGATCTTGGCCAACAACCTCCTTCCCTCAGTAAGAGCATTGAAGATGGGTTGTGGCTGGGTCTTCCAGCATGACAACGACCCAAAACACACAGCCAGGGCAACTAAGGAGTAGCTCCGTAAGAAGCATCTCAAGGTCCTGGAGTGGCCTAGCCAGTCTCCAGACCTGAACCCAATACAAAATCTTTGGAGGGAGCTGAAAGTCCGTATTGCCCAGCTACAGCCCCGAAACCTGAAGGATCTGGAGGTCTGTATGGAGGAGTGGGGCAAAATCCGTGCTGCGGTGTGTGCAAACCTGGTCAAGAACTACAGGAAACATATGATCTCTGTAATTGCAAACAAAGGTTTCTGTACCAAATATTAAGTTCTGCTTTTCTGATGTATCAAATACTTATGTCATGCAATAAAATGCAAATGAATTACTTAAAAATCATACAATGTGATTTTCTGGATTTTTGTTTTAGATTCCGTCTCTCACAGTTGAAGTGTACCTATGATACAAATTACAGACCTCTACATGCTTTGTAAGTAGGAAACACTGTCGATTTTGCAGGTTATCAAATACTGTAAGTTCTCCCCACTGTAGCAACATATGGAAAGGTGCCAGCTCTACGGCACACTGAAGATCGTTTCAGAACGGTGGACAGCGACCGTATCTAATGATGGACAAAGCACATTTGTTATAAAATATTAGATTTATTAGTGTTGCACTATTATTTTAACATAATATAACCATATACAATGTCAGTATCACATGTCTTAGAGTGATGGACTGTCCCACCCCCGTGGCCTCCACAATGGATTAGTCCACTCAGACCGGTGTCAATCACACAGGTGTCTTGTGCACCATATTTTTATTTTATTATTATTGCCACTGCTCGACTAAAGAAATATGGGTCGACAAACAGCCTATCGACCAAACAATCGACCAGTCGACTAAATCGGGTCAGCCCTATGCTATTCTACTGCGCCATTTACTTTATATTCGTATTGTTATCTTTGATTTCATATTGTTGTTGCATTGTCATCGTGTTGAGCGATTTAGTGCTTTTTGAGGTTTTGACAAAAAAATTAAATTAGCCCGGTTTTCGATTTTGGTTTCGATACTTTTTTAAAAACATTAAATGCACTATGTATTATATGGGCTGAGTGCTGTAACAGCACAGAATAAACGTATTAATAAAAGTCCCATGATGGTAGTGATTGAACATTACTGCTGATCATTTATTAAACATCATGTACTCACATTACTTGACTTGTTGTTGTGTATATTACATTTGTTTTATCTGATGACTTTATTATTTCATTCCAAGTCATCATCTCCTCTCTCTGCTTTCTGACAAAATCACTATTTTAGTAATTCTTCAAAGTAAATAAGGCATGCTTTTATGACTGCTGAGTACCAATTATTAACCACTTAGATCATGTATTTTCAAGTAGAGATACCTTGCGACACAACTGCTCTCATTCCCAGGTCTTCAGTCTCTTCTCTCCCTCTCTGGTCTGCAGCACACAGCCTGGACAATTAGGTGCACAATGGATTGTGGCCATTGTAGTTAATTACCACGTTTTCTGCACTAAACTATGTAGAATATTGGCCTGTTGGAAACTACAAATCCCTACCACACAGTTCAGGCTTGATTTTATTTATTTCTAGAGAAACTGAGCATTGAGGTCAAGAAAAGCAACTAACAAAATGTAATTCAAATAATTGAACCAAGGTAGGTGAATTAGTTAAAAAATAACAGACATTTTAGTCACTTAGCACTACATTGTCGAGAAGGAAACTGCAAGTAAGCATTTTGTTGGACGGTGTATACTATGTGTATCCCGTATGACTAATAAAACTTATAAACAAACAAACATATAGTACACACATACACACACCCGCCCTGTACTGTGTTACACAAACTGTTTGTCTGCGATAGACACTTATGCCCTCCCTGGCTTGTTATATTGATTTGTGCTTACAGCATTAGTACTCACTTAGAATGGGAGGCATGTCCTCACGTTAACATACAGACAGACTATGTAGACTAGATACACACACACACACACACACACACACACACCTCCAGACCATATAGACTAGATACGCACGCACGCTCAAGAGCATGCGGATACAAACACACACAAATCGATAGGGAGTAGCTTCCTAAGGCTACTAAATCTAGTCAGTAATAACACATCTACTATGTATTCAGAGAGTATATTTAATGAACATCACTCTGCCGCATTATGTATACTGAACAAAAATATAAACGCAACATATAAAGTGTTGGTCCCATGTTTCATGAGCTGAAATAAAAGATCCCATACATTTTCCATAAGCACAAAAAGCTTATTTCTCTCAAGTGTTTGTTTACTTCCCTGTTGGTGAGTGTTTCTCAAAATAATCCAGCCACCTGGCAGGTGTGGCGAGGGGGAGCCGGGGCGAGCCGAGCCGAGGGGGAGCCGGGGCGAGCCGAGCCGAGGGGGAGCCGGGGCGAGCCGAGCCGAGGGGGAGCCGGGGCGAGCCGAGCCGAGGGGGAGCCGGGGCGAGCCGAGGCGAGGCGGGACGCTGGGGAGCCAGGAGAAAAAACTCTGATGCTTCCAATATGTGATGTCAGCATTCTGTGAGGACTGACAAGAAGCAAGTACAGGGAGTGAATATTTTAATAAATAACCGACATGAAACAAAATCTACCAAAGCTCTTACCAGAGAATTGAATGTTAATTTCTCTACCATAAGCCGCCTCCAACGTCGTTTTAGAGAATTTGGCAGTACATCCGACCGGCCTCACAACCACGGACCATTTGTAGTCACTTCAGCCCAGGACCTCCACATCCAATTTCTTTACCTGTGGGATCGTCGGAGACCAGCCACCCGGACAGCTGATGAAACTGAGGAGTATTTCTGTCTAAAATAATGCCCTTTTGTAGGGAAAAACTCATTCTGATTTGGCTGGGCCTGGCTCCCCAGGGTTGGACCTGGCTCCCAAGTGGGTGGGCCTATGCGGGTGGGCCTAAGCCCCTGCCCAGTCATGTGAAATCCGTAGATTAAGGCCTAATTTATCTATTTCAATTGACTGATTTCCTTATATGAACTGTAACTCAGTAAAATCGTCAATTGTTGCGTTTATATTTTTGTTCAGTATATTTAAGTTGACTTGATTCTTCCTAATATTATGCCAGTATATTTGTACAGTATAATTTAACACAACCCACCACCACATCTCAATAAAACGCATATGAAAACACTTGAAGTTTAACCAATATTTTTTTTTATTCGCATAGAAAATCAAAGAAACCAAACAAACAGTTCTCACTGTTTAGATTTATACATAAGACATTGTGAAAAGCTGAGCGTATTTAAAGGAAAGGTTTCTAAGACCTAAAGAAGGCTCTAGATCTTTTCTCTTCCCCCAGAATGCTTTTCCCACTGGAGTTTTGGATTGGAAAAAGACACAAGGCTAATTAAGTTTAGCATGGTATATTTAAGCAATAAGGTACGAGGGGGTGTGGTATATGGCCAATATACCACGGCTAAGAGCTGTTCATATGTACGACGCAACGCGGAGCGCCTGGAAAAACTCCTGTGGTATATTGGCCATATACCACAAACCCCCTCGGTGCCTTATTGCTATTATAAACTGGTTACAAATGTAATTAGAACAGGAAAAATACATGTTTTGTCATACCCGTGGCCAATCAGCACTTAGGGCTCGAACCACCCAGTTTATAATAAAAACTATAGTCTATACATAACTCACTCGAACAATCTCTTTTCTTTCTCTCCCTCCTTTTCCCATCACTCTCTTTACTCTTCTCTCCATTGTGATTCAGTTGTGATTGAGAGGCCAGAACATTGTTATAATATACGTAGTGACAGAAATACACTTCAGAGTGTGTGATTAGAGTGCATAGTTGCACAGTGCTGCAGTTTGGTTCATCCATGATTTCTACGGAACTCTTTGCCCCCCCCCCCCCCCCCCCCCCCCCTCCCCCTGTGACCTGACTGTCTCGCTGGATCTGAATGACTGACTATGATGCACATAGATTAGTAGATACTAAGTAGCTGTAATGGTACGGCTATTACAGCTTGCTGTGTTCAGATGTTTGTGTGCTGAATGGGTACATCACTGTAAACACATGTTTTTTTCCCCTTCATCTTTCCTGATAGCAACCAATAGAAAATGCCTTTTACTTTGGGTTGATTTACTTAATTTGATTGCAGACATTTCTGTATGATTGTCCAGTTAACATGCCTTTGCCGTTCATATTATGATGACATGCAATAAGCAAAAGAATATATCCTTTAATATTGGTGTTCTGTATGTTAAGGGAAATGCCAATATGTTGAATTATTTTATTCCATGACCAAATTGTAATAACAATTTTATCTCTTTAAAGATGGGCACGTTTGATAAATACACTCTTTTCACTGTCTGCTCCTTCCTGTACTAAAATATCAATGAGAGTCAAGTAGAAATGAACTGGTCCTGTTAAGAAGAAGCAGGGTTTGGATGAGGTCCTAGCTATATTCCTACCCTTTTCACTGTTTCCCTCTGCCATTAGTTCTCCCTTTGCTCTCCCTCTTCACTCTCCCTCTTCACTCTCTCTCTTTTGTCTATCTCGCTCCCTACTTTTTCTCCCTCTCTCTTTATCTCTCTCAAAGGATCAGGGTCTATATTCTTCCTTTTCACCCTTTCCCTCTTTTATTATCCCCCCTTCCTCAATTATTCTGTCTCTCTTTTTAACCTCCCTATGCTTACTCCTATCTCTCCCTCACTAGAGTTCCCGGGCGAACATCGCTGCAGTAGGAGCCCCTGTCCCTCAGAGCTGCTATCAGCTCTTCTCAGCTAGAACAAAGTTATCTCGCTCTCATTCTCTCTCTCTCTGCAGCACAAAATAAACAGAGAAATAAAATATAAAAACAGGAGGGGAAAGAGAAAAGTAGAGGTCTAAGATAGGAACATATATATTTTCTGTCAGTCAGTGATGAGTTGTTGTGACTAGTACCATCAAACCCTTACCCGTGTGTCTACTCAGTGTATACAGAAGTAGGTATACACTACATGACCAAAAGTATGTGGACACACTCTCGTCAAACATCTCATTCCATAATCACGGGCATTCATATGGAGTTGGTCCCCCCTTTTCTGCTATAACAGCCTCCACTCTTCTGGGAAGGATTTCCACTCAATTTTGGAACATTGCTGCGGGGACTGGCTTCCATTCAGCCATTAGCATTAGTGAGGTCAGGCACGGATGTTAGGCGATTAGGCCTGGCTCGCAGTCAGCATTCCAATTCATCCCAAAGGTGTTCGATGGGGTTGAGGTCAGGGCTCTGTGCAGGCCAGTCAAGATCTTCCACACCGATCTCGTCAAACCATTTGTGGACCTTGCTTTGTGCACGTGGGCATTGTCATGCTGAAAGAGAAAAGGGCCGTCCCCAAACTGTTGCCACAAAGTTAGAAGCACGGCATCGTCTAGAATGACATTGTATGCTGTAGCGTAAAGATTTCCCTTCACTGGAACTAAGGGGCCTAGCCCGAACCATGAAAAACAGCCCCAGACCATCATTCCTCCTCCACCAAACTTTACAGTTGGCACTGTGCATTGGGGCAGGTAGTGTTCGTCTGACTTCTGCCAAACCCAGATTTGTCCGTTGGACTGCCAGATGGTGAAGCGTGATCACTCTCGAGTCCACTGCTCCAGACTCCAATGGCGGCGAACTTTACACCACTCCAGCCGACACTTGGCATTGCGCATGGTGATCTTAGGCTTGTGTGTGGCTGCTCGGCCATGGAAACCCATTTAATGAAGCTCCCGACGAACAGTTCTTGTGCTGACATTGCTTCCAGAGACAGATTAGAACTCTGTAGTGAGTGTTGCAACCGAGGACAGGCCACTTTTACGAGATTTAGCACTCGGCGGTTCCATTCTGTGAGCTTGTGTGGTCTACCACTTTGCGGCTGAGCCATTGTTGCTCCTAGACATTCCCACTTCACAATAACAGCACTTACAGTTGACCGGGGCAGCTCTAGCAGGACAGAAATTTGAAGAACTGACTTGTTGGAAAGGTGGCATCCTATGACGGTACCATGTTGAAAGTTACTGAGCTCTTCAGTAAGGCCATTCTACTGCCAATGTTTGTCTATGGAGATTGCGTGGCTGTGTGCTTGATTTTTTTCACCTGTCAGCAACAGGTGTGACTGAAATAGCCGAATCCACTCATTTGAAAGGGTGTCCACATACTTTTGTGTATATATAGTGTAGCAGTCTACACAAGTGTTTCTGTCTGGAATATATTTGCCTTTTAGCGTCTGCCTACGCCTAAACATCCACCTCAAACTACTAACGGTCTTTTATGGAATAGAAGGAAGAGTACAGTAGCTGTAAAGATACTGAGACCTCAAAACAATGTATAAACATGAGAAGCACTGAAACACTTCTGTCACCCAGCAAACATGTATGTGGGGTGGCCCTGTGGGGACACAGCAACCCAAGCCAGTCAGCTAGTAACAGATAAATAAGATTCAGAGCAGAAGTGAGGAGGCACAGAGGGTACTTTGGAACCAAGGAGACCAACCAACCAACCGCCTGCTGGAACCGTATCCTTAGAACGGCATCCAACCGGTGGGGGTGGGAGAAGTGTGTCTGAGATGATGTCATCACGTGTAGGAGTAGTCTATATCTGGGATCATCCCTTGCTCCCGGTAACCCTGGTTGGTCCCGTAGCCTGCCGTGTGACCCAGTTGGGTGATGATGCCGTTGTGACTCTGGTTGCTTCGGTAGGTGCCGTTACCATGCGTTGAGGGGAAG
This sequence comes from Oncorhynchus mykiss, assembly GCF_013265735.2. NCBI lineage: Eukaryota > Metazoa > Chordata > Actinopteri > Salmoniformes > Salmonidae > Oncorhynchus > Oncorhynchus mykiss. The sequence goes on along the minus strand of NC_048578.1, from coordinate 27,375,048 downwards.
ATGGTGTGCACGTAGGTCACATCCTCCCCTCCTTTGGGTTGCAGTGGCTGATGGGTCGTCATGGGCGTCATGGCGAAGCCGGGGCTCCTGATCTCCAGGATGGAGCTGTCCTTCTTAGTACCCGACTCCACGTAGTCATCGTACGGCTTCCCGACCACACGCTGACCTCTGACCCCATAGGAGTCTGTTTCCCCGGAGACATACCCGGTGCGCTGGCCATACCAGCAGAAGATGCCGAAGATGAGTATGAGGGAGACTAGGGCTGTGGCTCCGCCAATGATCTCGGCCAGGGGGAGGGCTGCCATCTCTGTGTCCGAGTCCTCACCCCCATTTCCCCCCTCGGGGCGCAGAGCCTCCCCCGTCTCTATCTGAGAGCAGACAGGGCTCTGGTCTGTTGTGTCCTTTTCCTGTTGCTGTCCTCTCTGTGACCCTCCAGAGTGGGAGGATGTGGAGCGCAGGGGGAGCAGGCAGATGAGATAGTGTGATCGTGGCGTGAGCTGGGTCAGTAGGTACTGCTGTCTCTCCCCGGGTACCAGCGTCTCTGTGATGGAACCCAGAGCGGCGCTGCTGCCCAGCCTCAGCCAGGACAGCCGGAAGGAGGGCGCCGGCCGCGGGCACAGCCACGTCACCTGCACACTGTCTGCCGACAGAGGCTTCACGGTGAGTTCTAAAGCGTTGTGTGAGGCATGACCCCCCGCCTCTCCTCCCGGTGGTAATGGCTTCACCAGGCCCGGCCGTATGGCTCTGAGGGTGAACAGAGAGCCCTGGGTGGGGGGAAAGGTGGTAGTACTAGTGACACCTCCTCCTCTACCCCCCACACTGTTCACCCCTCCTGGGGGGCCTTCACACTGGTCCATGAGCCCAGAGAGGTCCCTGAGGGCCTGGCCTCGCACCGCCTCCGGTCCGTGGCAGGTCAGGCCCCGTACTGTCACCGCCGCCCCGCGGCCATACAGCCAGGCGTGGAGCCAGTGCAGGTTGCAGCCACAGTACCAGGGGTTCCCCCGGAGCAGCAACAGCTCCAGGCCGTCCGTGTCCCTCAGCAGCCCCCGGGGCAGAGTGGTCAGGTTGTTCCCTGCAGGCATGGAAGTGGACACAAGTCACTCTACGTATGGCACCTGATGTAGAATAATATGCTCATCTGCTGCTAATTTTGTGAGTAGTTCACTAAAGTTACTCTGCAATATACAGAGTATATGTCTGGACTCAGAGCAATGTCAAATCTTAACTAGAATCCTAAGCAAACTATTTGCAGCTGTTCTCATTAGGGTTGAACAGTGTGAACCGGGTTACTGAGATTTACCACCCAAACCCACTCCCTTTTCCCGATTTTATAAATAACTGCGAGAAACCGGTAAATTTGAATGTTATTTTTATGAACAGCATAACTTGAAATGGAAGTGTTAAATTAAATGCAATATCTAAATCTGTCTTCTCTACGGGCCATGGTCTACTCTCTGCTATCTGCATGATCAATCATTAACTCTTAGAGTGGGGACAGACAGCGCATCTCAGTATGAAGAGGAGTTCACCATGCATGTATCATCTCATCATGGCAACTTCTTTTCTTGTGGACGGTAGGAATAGATTTGCTGCATCATAACAGTAATATAAGGACTGAATGCATGTCCAATTTACACATCTGCATCTGGCTTTTGGAGGTTTCCTTATTTTTTCATTGTAAAGATGCATTTTTTAAATTGCAACTGCAGAGTTTTAAAACAGCCCATCAGTCTAATATTGTTATTTTAAATCAGTGAGCATGCAAGTGCACCCTGTCTTTCTCTCCATCAATTCTGTGTTTCTGTTGTGCGTAATGTGCAGTAGCCTGTATCATAATTATGTATTGGATAACGGCACTATTATTTAGACTTTTTTGGCCTTGAGATAATAAAATGTCTAATGTAGGGCTGATCAGGCTCAGGTAGCATCAGGCTGGTTGGTTACCTGACAGATCCAGCCGCTGCAGCCTCCTCATCCCGTCCAGGGTCCCCCGGGGCACGTGAATCAGTCCGTTGTCCTGCAGGTGCAGCCTCATCAGGTGTGTGCTGGGCAGGTTGATGGGTGGGGCCTGCAGGGCATTGCGGACTAGCGACAGCTCCGTGAGGTTGGCCAGGCGGGAGAAGGTGTCATCAGCGATGCGGGTGTTGGCCAGGAGATTCCCGTCCAGGACCAGGCGTCTCAGTGAGGCCAGGCCCCGGAAGGCGTGGGTGGGGATGGTGTTGATGCGGTTGTCGTCTAACCTCAGCTCCTCTAAAGAAGCCGGGAGGCCGGCTGGGATGCTGGACAGGTGGTTCCGGGAGAGGAAGAGTAACCTCAGCCGCCGCGTACCGGAGAAGGCCCGCTCCTGAATGCTCACCGTGGAGATGGAGTTGTCGTCCAGGTGTAGCCTCTCTAGCAACGGTAACCTGGCCAACACCGTGCGCGGCAACGTCCGAATGTTGTTGTCCTGCAGGTGTAGTTCCCGTAGCGACGGCGGCAGGTGTATAGGAAACTCGTCTAGTTGGTTGGCGTAAAGGTAGACCACACGGATACTACTGCTGCGCTCTAACGACGCCGGCAGGCCGGAGTTGGCCAACCGGTTGCTCTGTAGGTAGAGAACGGTAGCTGTTAACGGTAGAGGAGGGATCATGCTCAGGCTCCGGTCGTTACAGTAAACGAAGCCCTCGTCACACCGGCACACTGACGGGCACGGGAAGTCTTCCTCGCCTTCCTCCATGGCAACTGCTGCCGCCGCCAACTCCAGCATCTCGGCCAATAGAGTCAGGCACAGGAGGAGCAGAAAGAGCCAATCACGGAGCTCGGTCAGACTCTCGGCAGCCATAATCCCGCCCTCTGTGAGTGGGAGAGAGACCGAGAGTTAATGAGTTTTGAGAGTCATTGTACTTTAGGAAAGAGAAAGAATAAGAGTTTACAGCTCATTTCAGGATTTTGAAATTCTTGTGTTGTGTAAATGTGTTTTCAATTTTTAGTGATGTGATGTCTTTTGTTGGGTGTTTGAACAAAGAAAGTGTTTGAGTGTATGAATAGTCGCTGGGCCCAATGGAGTGGCGCTGTCCTGATAATATGGGTCCCTCCTACCAACAAGAAGCTGTCCTGATAATATGGGTCCCTCCTACCAACAACAAGAAGCTGTCCTGATAATATGGGTCCCTCCTACCAACTAGAAGCTGTCCTGATAATATGGGTCCCTCCTACCAACTAGAAGCTGTCCTGATAATATGGGTCCCTCCTACCAACTAGAAGCTGTCCTGATAATATGGGTCCCTCCTACCAACTAGAAGCTGTCCTGATAATATGGGTCCCTCCTACCAACTAGAAGCTGTCCTGATAATATGGGTCCCTCCTACCAACCAGAAGCTGTCCTGATAATATGGGTCCCTCCTACCAACAAGAAGCTGTCCTGATAATATGGGTCCCTCCTACCAACAAGAAGCTGTCCTGATAATATGGGTCCCTCCTACCAACCAGAAGTTGTCAGGATAATATGGGTCCCTCCTACCAACTAGAAGAGGAAGGGACATTGGAGAGTGGGCGAGGGACAGACTTTTTTTATTTTGTTTATTTTTTTTTAACCAGGGAAGTCAGTTAAGAACAAATTCTTATTTACAATGACATGGAGGGGAAGTGAAGTTTGTGAGAGGAACACCGAGAGATGGGATCAAGTTTAACGAGAAGAACTGGAGAGAGAAAATTAGTGAGAGGATTTTAGATGTTTTAATTCTCATGATGAGGGGGAAACATTAGGAGGGGAATTAGAACCATATTAGCCTAGGTAATATTGGTGATGTTAATATTCTGGAAAACATCTTTCCCCCCCTTGATAAATTTGAATAAACCAACAAAAAAGTATTTAGACCCCTTGACTTTTTTCACATTTTGTTACTTTACAGCCTTATTCTAAAATGGATTAAATTGTGTTTTTTCCTCATAAATTTACACACATAATGACAAAGAAAAAGTTTTTTTTTTTTTATAAAAAAATTCAAATTTCTTACAAATAAAAAACTGAAATCACAAGTATTCAGACTCTTTACGCAGTACTTTGTTGAAGCGCCTTTGGCAGCGATTACAACATTGAGTCTTGTTGGGTGTGAGGCTACAAGCTTGGCACACCTGTATTTGGAGAGTTTCTTCCATTCTTCTCTGCAGATCCGCTCTCTCTCTCTGTCAGGTTGAATGAGGAGTGTTGCTGGACAGCTATTTTCAGGTTTCTCCAGAAATGTTTGATTGGGTTCAAGTCCGGGCTCTGGCTGGGCCACTCAAGGACATTCAGAGACTTGTCCCAAAGCCACTCCTGCGCCCTTATATATTATATAGACCGGCGTGTGCCTTTCCAAATCATGTCCAATCAATTTAATTTACCATTGGGTGGACTCCAATTAAGTTGTAGAAACATCTCAAGGATGATCAATGGAAACAGGATGCACCTGAGCTCAATTACGAGTGTTTATTTATTTTTATTTTTTACACCTTTATTTAACCCGGTAGGCAAGTTGAGAACAAGTTCTAATTTACAATTGCGACCTGGCCAAGATAAAGCAAAGCAGTTCGACACATACAACGACACAAGAGTTACACATGGAGTAAAACAAACATACAGTCAATAATACAGTATAAACAAGTCTATATACGATGTGAGCAAATGAGGTGAGATAAGGGAGGTAAAGGCAAAAAAAGGCCATGGTGGCAAAGTAAATACAATATAGCAAGTAAAACACTGGAATGGTAGATTTGCAGTGGAAGAATGTGCAAAGTAGAAATAAAAATAATGGGGTGCAAAGGAGCAAAATAAATAAATGAATAAAATAAATACAGTAGGGAAAGAGGTAGTTGTTTGGGCTAAATTATAGGTGGGCTATGTACAGGTGCAGTAATCTGTGAGCTGCTCTGACAGTTGGTGCTTAAAGCTAGTGAGGGAGATAAGTGTTTCCAGTTTCAGAGATTTTTGTAGTTCGTTCCAGTCATTGGCAGCAGAGAACTGGAAGGGGAGGCGGCCAAATAAATAGTTGGTTTTGGGGGTGACCAGAGAGAGATACCTGCTGGAGCGCGTGCTACAGGTGGGTGATGCTATGGTGACCAGCGAGCTGAGATAAGGGGGGACTTTACCTAGCAGGGTCTTGTAGATGACATGGAGCCAGTGCGTTTGGCGACGAGTATGAAGCGAGGGCCAGCCAACGAGAGCGTACAGGTCGCAATGGTGGGTAGTATATGGGGCTTTGGTGACAAAACGGATTGCACTGTGATAGACTGCATCCAATTTGTTGAGTAGGGTATTGGAGGCTATTTTGTAAATGACATCGCCGAAGTCGAGGATTGGTAGGATGGTCAGTTTTACAAGGGTATGTTTGGCAGCATGAGTGAAGGATGCTTTGTTGCGAAATAGGAAGCCAATTCTAGATTTAACTTTGGATTGGAGATGTTTGATGTGGGTCTGGAAGGAGAGTTTACAGTCTAACCAGACACCTAGGTATTTGTAGTTGTCCACGTATTCTAAGTCAGAGCCGTCCAGAGTAGTGATGTTGGACAGGCGGGCAGGTGCAGGCAGCGATCGGTTGAAGAGCATGCATTTAGTTTTACTTGTATTTAAGAGCAATTGGAGGCCACGGAAGGAGAGTTGTATGGCATTGAAGCTTGCCTGGAGGGTTGTTAACACAGTGTCCAAAGAAGGGCCAGAAGTATTCAGAATGGTGTCGTCTGCGTAGAGGTGGATCAGAGACTCACCCGCAGCAAGAGCGACATCATTGATGTATACAGAGAAGAGAGTCGGTCCAAGAATTGAACCCTGTGGCACCCCCATAGAGACTGCCAGAGGTCCGGACAGCAGACCCTCCGATTTGACACACTGAACTCTTTCAGAGAAGTAGTTGGTGAACCAGGCGAGGCAATCATTTGAGAAACCAAGGCTGTCGAGTCTGCCGATGAGGATGTGGTGATTGACAGAGTCGAAAGCCTTGGCCAGATCAATGAATACGGCTGCACAGTAATGTTTCTTATCGATGGCGGTTGTGATATCGTTTAAGACCTTGAGCGTGGCTGAGGTGCACCCATGACCAGCTCTGAAACCAGATTGCATAGCAGAGAAGGTATGGTGAGATTCAAAATGGTCGGTAATCTGTTTGTTGACTTGGCTTTCGAAGACCTTAGAAAGGCAGGGTAGGATAGATATAGGTCTGTAGCAGTTTGGGTCAAGAGTGTCCCCCCCTTTGAAGAGGGGGATGACCGCAGCTGCTTTCCAATTTTTGGGAATCTCAGACGACACGAAAGAGAGGTTGAACAGGCTAGTAATAGGGGTGGCAACAATTTCGGCAGATTATTTTAGAAAGAAAGGGTCCAGATTGTCTAGCCCGGCTGATTTGTAGGGGTCCAGATTTTGCAGCTCTTTCAGAACATCAGCTGACTGGATTTGGGAGAAGGAGAAATGGGGAAGGCTTGGGCGAGTTGCTGTGGGGGGTGCAGTGCAGGTGACCGGGGTAGGGGTACCCAGATGGAAAGCATGGCCAGCTGTAGAAAAATGCTTATTGAAATTCTCAATTATAGTGGATTTATCAGTGGTGACAGTGTTTCCTATCTTCAGTGCAGAGTGTCATAGCAAAGGGTCTGAATACTTATGTAAATAAAGTCTTTCTGTTTTTTGTCTTTGTCATTATGGGGTATTGTGTGTAAATCTCTGAGGAAAATGTTAATTTAATCCATTTTAAAACAAGGCTGTAACATAACAAAATGTGGAACAAGTTGAGGAGTCTGAATACTTTCCGAAGGCACTGTGTGCATGTCTGTAGTTTGTTGTACAAGTCGGGGAGGCAACGTAACTGGGATTTAGAAAAACCACAAACATTCACTCACAACAAACTGAGATGTACAGTATTATGCATGCTGTCTGTGTGTGTGGCTACAGTGGTTATTGTTCTCTAAATGTGGTATACATTATTCAGTGAAGAGCTTCTGAATTCCCAAGAAATATTTAAGTGGATGTTTTACATGTCCTTTTTAAAAAAACATTTATACGTTCCTCGGTTTACATTTCTCTGCTTGTCTTTTGCTGTTGAATATTTGAGAGCGCCATCAATTTACAATTCAGAAAAACAAAAAGGAATGTCAGTTGAGTTTTATAGCATACTGTTCATATGACAGAAAATAAAGAAATGAGATGATACGTTATTGTGTACAGTGCAGTATATTCTAGGGGTTTCAGACTTGGACATGTGTTTTCCTGTCCTCTGAAGTGCTTGACATGATTTGACAGAACATTTGACAAACAAATGCTCTGCAGGCAAGTTTTTCCACAAGTGTGTATGTGTGTGTGTTCTCACTCTCAGGACAACATGCAAAATTGCCCCTCGGCTCCAGTCAAAAGCAAACAAGAGATGCAAAGCAAACAAGAGATGGCAACAATGAGAGGGAGGAGTAGAGCAAGAGACTGAAAGAGACAGATGGAGAGATGGACAGACTGAGAGAAGGAGATGAGGCTGACTCTGGCAGTGGGTTGTGAGATACTCAGAATTGGTTTTAAAAGGAGCATCATTAATAAGGATGTAATGCTGCTGTGTATCTAGTGATATCCTCATGTGGACGTCAGGGCCTTGTGGAGGACTTTTGGCACGTTGATGATAATGATTGATAAAGTTATATCCGGGTTCAAGACCGGATCTGGAGGTGTTTCAGTCTATGTATTTTTAGCACAAAACAGCCGGTTTCAAAGTAGTGCAACAGCCAACGTTCACCCAACAGAGGGAGGGAGGGAGGGAGTCAGGGAGCATAAAAACATATGGGAGAGTCTCCACTATGAATAACAAATAGCATGTAGCTCTCTGTGACGCCCGCCCGCCTGCTCTCTCTCTACCCTCTTTCTCCTTTCCCTCCCCCCTCTCTTTTCATCTCTCTCTCCTTGGATAATCTCTTTCATCTGTTCAGCTCCTCGTCCTTTTGTTTATTCACTCACTCCATTCCTTCTGACTGAGATTGGCTCAATCAGACCCCACCCATCTCGCTCCTCCTCCAATCCTCCTCTCCTCCCTAGTGAGTCTGTTTCCTTTCTGTCGTTTAATTTGGATTCTGTCTTTCCTACCTCACTCACTGCTATTTTCTCTGAGGCATTGCTCTAAGAATTTCAAAACATCTTCTGAAATGACACAAATGAGCTGTATATCTCAGTAGAATATAGAGAACTTATGACAGGGTATGTTTTAAGACATTATGTAAAAATATGTTGAACCTCAAATCTCTGAAGATGATGTTTGAGAAACCTGTTTAACTTACCCTCTCAGTGCTTAGTATCTCTTTGCCTTCTGTCTTTGTCTGTTCCACAGCTGAAGGGTCTGTTTGTGTGTGTGTGTGTGTTTCCAGTTCACTCTGTCCGTAATAGTTGAGGTTCAGTCAGTCCCCTCCTAGGCACTGTACTTCCTGTGGCATTGGGGAGTGATGAAGATGATGATAATGATGTTTGTAGCCCGTAGGTCTCCTGGAAGCAGCATGGGAGAGGAGGAAGGCACAGGGAGCAGCATGGCCTAGCTAGCCTAACAGCCTACAGCCTCCTGCCCCATCCAGAGTAGCATCTGGCAGCTCAGTCAGTATCCAGGAGAGTCCGTCTTCAAGGCCTCTCTGCTGGTTGGTTTATGTTGTCTTCGTGTTGATTTACATAGGTCCAGATGGTCATCCAGTCAGTCTGTGTCTGTATAGATTGAACCAGCCGGGGGGAATGGAGAACGTTACACAGTTTAGAGGTTAGAGGAAATGACTCGAACAGAGTGAAGGAGGAGGTGGTGGGATGAGAGGTCACAGGAGTCTGGGCCACTTGTTATCCTTCACTTTGAGGTTTAGAATGAATCATCTCTGGCTCTTAAGGCCTATAGTGACACTGGCACTTTTTCTCTCCTCGAATTTGCAGGGATTAGCGGCTAAAGATGATATTCCTCCCGCTGTCTGTGACACTTGGGCCAGAGACACTGCACCCCCCCCTGTGGGTAGAACAGAGAGGGCAGTTAGCTAGGACTCCTCACTCATACATACACACACACACACACACACACACACACACACACACACACACACACACACACACACACACACACACACATTACATAATAGTGGATTATGGCATTAAAGAGCAGGCACCCTAGGGCTCTGGTTAAAAGCAGTGCACTATATAGGGAATAGGGTGCCGTTTGGGTCATTCCCATTCACTACTGTATCAATGAGTCAACTGTATACCAGCAGGGAAGGTTTCAGAATAACCATTATAATTTTTTTGCTTAATACGAATGCTCAAGTCTAACCATGCTCAAGTTAATCTTCAAAGGACAGACACTCCAGCTTCAGTGACTAGACAGTTATGTGTGGCAAGGTGACGAGTCTAGGATTAAAGCACTGTTCTTCAGTCCACAGACTTTCAGTCCAGCCCAGTACTAACACACCCAATGCAGTTATTCAACTTCACATCAAGACTTTTGATTTGTTGCATCAGTTGTGTTAGTGCTGGTCTGGAACAAAAGCCTGCACACCCCAGACTTGAAGCACACTAGATTGAGAGGTCTAGAAAGGGAAAAGTGGAGCGTGTAGTGTGGTGAAGTAGTAATGTGTGGTGAGGTGTGGTAGTGAGGTAGTGTGGTGAGGTAGTGTAGCAAGGTAGCGTAGCATAGTGTAGTGAGGTAGTGTAGCATGGTGAGGTAGTGTAGCGAGGTAGCGTAGCATAGGGTAGTGAGGTAGTGTAGCATAGTGTGGTGAGGTAGTGTAGCGAAGTGTGGTGAGGTAGTGTGGCGTAGCGTAATGTGGTGAGGTGGTGTGGTGAGGTAGTGTAGCGTAGTGTAATGTAGTGAGGTAGTGTAATGTGGTGAGGTAGCGTAGTGTGGTGAGGTAGTGTAGCGTAGTGTAATGTGGTGAGGTAGCGTAATGTGGTGAGGTAGAGTAGTGTGGTGAGGTAGCGTGGTGAGGTAGTGTGCTGAGGTAGTGTAGCTTAGTGTGCTGAGGTAGTGTAGCTTAGTGTGCTGAGGTAGTAATGTCAGTGTAGTGTATTTTGGTGTGGTGGTTGTTTTTCTGTGCTCCTCCCTCCCCATGCTGACACAACCTATATCCAGCCATGGATAGCTAGTACTGTAGCAGTAGAATAGAATATAGACTAGAATGGTTCCTCTGGGTCTCATTGGCTGACAGCTCTATTGTCCTGACCTCTGCTGAATGTCTGTTCTGCAGCACAACACTTAGAACAGCAGTTACACTGTACTACTAGAGATGGACTGGGTCTTTTACAGCATTATGGACTGGGTCTTTTACAGCATTATGGACTGGGTCTTACAGCATTATGGACTGGGTCTTATACAGCATTATGGACTGGGTCTTATACAGCATTATGGACTGGGTCTTACAGCATTATGGACTGGGTCTTACAGCATTATGGACTGGGTCTTATACAGCATTATGGACTGGGTCTTTTACAGCATTATGGACTGGGTCTTATACAGCATTATGGACTGGGTCTTTTACAGCATTATGGACTGGGTCTTATACAGCATTATGGACTGGGTCTTATACAGCATTATGGACTGGGTCTTACAGAATTATGGACTGGGTCTTATACAGCATTATGGACTGGGTCTTATACAGCATTATGGACTGGGTCTTTTACAGCATTATGGACTGGGTCTTACAGCATTATGGACTGGGTCTTATACAGCATTATGGACTGGGTCTTACAGCATTATGGACTGGGTCTTACAGCATTATGGACTGGGTCTTATACAGCATTATGGACTGGGTCTTATACAGCATTATGGACTGGGTCTTTTACAGCATTATGGACTGGGTCTTTTACAGCATTATGGACTGGGTCTTTTACAGCATTATGGACTGGGTCTTTTACAGCATTATGGACTGGGTCTTTTACAGCATTATGGACTGGGTCTTATACAGCATTATGGACTGGGTCTTATACAGCATTATGGACTGGGTCTTATACAGCATTATGGACTGGGTCTTATACAGCATTATGGACTGGGTCTTACAGCATTATGGACTGGGTCTTTTACAGCATTATGGACTGGGTCTTATACAGCATTATGGACTGGGTCTTATACAGCATTATGGACTGGGTCTTATACAGCATTATGGACTGGGTCTTACAGCATTATGGACTGGGTCTTTTACAGCATTATGGACTGGGTATTATACAGCATTATGGACTGGGTCTTTTACAGCATTATGGACTGGGTCTTATACAGCATTATGGACTGGGTCTTATACAGCATTATGGACTGGGTCTTTTACAGCATTATGGACTGGGTCTTATACAGCATTATGGACTGGGTCTTTTACAGCATTATGGACTGGGTCTTATACAGCATTATGGACTGGGTCTTATACAGCATTATGGACTGGGTCTTACAGAATTATGGACTGGGTCTTATACAGCATTATGGACTGGGTCTTATACAGCATTATGGACTGGGTCTTTTACAGCATTATGGACTGGGTCTTACAGCATTATGGACTGGGTCTTATACAGCATTATGGACTGGGTCTTACAGCATTATGGACTGGGTCTTACAGCATTATGGACTGGGTCTTATACAGCATTATGGACTGGGTCTTATACAGCATTATGGACTGGGTCTTTTACAGCATTATGGACTGGGTCTTTTACAGCATTATGGACTGGGTATTTTACAGCATTATGGACTGGGTCTTTTACAGCATTATGGACTGGGTCTTTTACAGCATTATGGACTGGGTCTTTTACAGCATTATGGACTGGGTCTTATACAGCATTATGGACTGGGTCTTATACAGCATTATGGACTGGGTCTTATACAGCATTATGGACTGGGTCTTATACAGCATTATGGACTGGGTCTTACAGCATTATGGACTGGGTCTTTTACAGCATTATGGACTGGGTCTTATACAGCATTATGGACTGGGTCTTATACAGCATTATGGACTGGGTCTTATACAGCATTATGGACTGGGTCTTACAGCATTATGGACTGGGTCTTTTACAGCATTATGGACTGGGTATTATACAGCATTATGGACTGGGTCTTTTACAGCATTATGGACTGGGTCTTATACAGCATTATGGACTGGGTCTTTTACAGCATTATGGACTGGGTCTTATACAGCATTATGGACTGGGTCTTATACAGCATTATGGACTGGGTCTTTTACAGCATTATGGACTGGGTCTTATACAGCATTATGGACTGGGTCTTACAGCATTATGGACTGGGTCTTTTACAGCATTATGGACTGGGTCTTTTACAGCATTATGGACTGGGTCTTTTACAGCATTATGGACTGGGTCTTATACAGCATTATGGACTGGGTCTTTTACAGCATTATGGACTGGGTCTTACAGCATTATGGACTGGGTCTTATACAGCATTATGGACTGGGTCTTATACAGCATTATGGACTGGGTCTTTTACAGCATTATGGACTGGGTCTTATACAGCATTATGGACTGGGTCTTACAGCATTATGGACTGGGTCTTTTACAGCATTATGGACTGGGTCTTACACAGCATTATGGACTGGGTCTTACAGAATTATGAACTGGGTCTTATACAGCATTATGGACTGGGTCTTACAGCATTATGGACTGGGTCTTATACAGCATTATGGACTGGGTCTTATACAGCATTATGGACTGGGTCTTATACAGCATTATGGACTGGGTCTTATACAGCATTATGGACTGGGTCTTTTACAGCATTATGGACTGGGTCTTTTACAGCATTATGGACTGGGTCTTACAGAATTATGAACTGGGTCTTATACAGAATTATGAACTCGGTCTTATACAGAATTATGGACTGGGTCTTATACAGCATTATGGACTGGGTCTTACAGCATTATGAACTGGGTCTTATACAGCATTATGGACTGGGTCTTTTACAGCATTATGGACTGGGTCTTACAGCATTATGGACTGGGTCTTATACAGCATTATGGACTGGGTCTTTTACAGCATTATGGACTGGGTCTTATACAGCATTATGGACTGGGTCTTATACAGCATTATGGACTGGGTCTTATACAGCATTATGGACTGGGTCTTACAGCATTATGGACTGGGTCTTATACAGCATTATGGACTGGGTCTTATACAGCATTATGGACTGGGTCTTACAGCATTATGGACTGGGTCTTATACAGCATTATGGACTGGGTCTTATACAGCATTATGGACTGGGTCTTATACAGCATTATGGACTGGGTCTTACAGCATTATGGACAGGGTCTTACAGCATTATGGACTGGGTCTTTTACAGCATTATGGACTGGGTCTTATACAGCATTATGGACTGGGTCTTACAGCATTATGGACTGGGTCTTACAGCATTATGGACTGGGTCTTATACAGTATCATGGACTGGGTCTTATACAGCATTATGGACTGGGTCTTATACAGCATTATGGACTGGGTCTTATACAGCATTATGGACTGGGTCTTACAGCATTATGGACTGGGTCTTTTACAGCATTATGGACTGGGTCTTTTACAGCATTATGGACTGGGTCTTACAGCATTATGGACTGGGTCTTATACAGCATTATGGACTGGGTCTTATACAGCATTATGGACTGGGTCTTTTACAGCATTATGGACTGGGTCTTATACAGCATTATGGACTGGGTCTTTTACAGCATTATGGACTGGGTCTTATACAGCATTATGGACTGGGTCTTTTACAGCATTATGGACTGGGTCTTTTACAGCATTATGGACTGGGTCTTATACAGCATTATGGACTGGGTCTTACAGCATTATGGACTGGGTCTTACAGCATTATGGACTGGGTCTTACACAGCATTATGGACTGGGTCTTACAGAATTATGAACTGGGTCTTATACAGCATTATGGACTGGGTCTTACAGCATTATGGACTGGGTCTTATACAGCATTATGGACTGGGTCTTATACAGCATTATGGACTGGGTCTTATACAGCATTATGGACTGGGTCTTATACAGCATTATGGACTGGGTCTTATACAGCATTATGGACTGGGTCTTTTACAGCATTATGGACTGGGTCTTTTACAGCATTATGGACTGGGTCTTACAGAATTATGAACTGGGTCTTATACAGAATTATGAACTCGGTCTTATACAGAATTATGGACTGGGTCTTATACAGCATTATGGACTGGGTCTTACAGCATTATGAACTGGGTCTTATACAGCATTATGGACTGGGTCTTTTACAGCATTATGGACTGGGTCTTACAGCATTATGGACTGGGTCTTATACAGCATTATGGACTGGGTCTTTTACAGCATTATGGACTGGGTCTTATACAGCATTATGGACTGGGTCTTATACAGCATTATGGACTGGGTCTTATACAGCATTATGGACTGGGTCTTACAGCATTATGGACTGGGTCTTATACAGCATTATGGACTGGGTCTTATACAGCATTATGGACTGGGTCTTACAGCATTATGGACTGGGTCTTATACAGCATTATGGACTGGGTCTTATACAGCATTATGGACTGGGTCTTATACAGCATTATGGACTGGGTCTTACAGCATTATGGACAGGGTCTTACAGCATTATGGACTGGGTCTTTTACAGCATTATGGACTGGGTCTTATACAGCATTATGGACTGGGTCTTACAGCATTATGGACTGGGTCTTACAGCATTATGGACTGGGTCTTATACAGTATTATGGACTGGGTCTTATACAGCATTATGGACTGGGTCTTATACAGCATTATGGACTGGGTCTTATACAGCATTATGGACTGGGTCTTATACAGCATTATGGACTGGGTCTTTTACAGCATTATGGACTGGGTCTTACGGCATTATGGACTGGGTCTTATACAGCATTATGGACTGGGTCTTTTACAGCATTATGGACTGGGTCTTTTACAGCATTATGGACTGGGTCTTATACAGCATTATGGACTGGGTCTTACAGCATTATGGACTGGGTCTTACAGCATTATGGACTGGGTCTTACACAGCATTATGGACTGGGTCTTATACAGCATTATGGACTGGGTCTTATACAGCATTATGGACTGGGTCTTATACAGCATTATGGACTGGGTCTTATACAGCATTATGGACTGGGTCTTACAGCACTATGGACTGGGTCTTATACAGCATTATGGACTGGGTCTTATACAGCATTATGGACTGGGTCTTATACAGCATTATGGACTGGGTCTTATACAGCATTATGGACTGGGTCTTATACAGCATTATGGACTGGGTCTTTTACAGCATTATGGACTGGGTCTTACAGCATTATGGACTGGGTCTTATACAGCATTATGGACTGGGTCTTACAGCATTATGGACTGGGTCTTTTACAGCATTATGGACTGGGTCTTATACAGCATTATGGACTGGGTCTTATACAGCATTATGGACTGGGTCTTATACAGCATTATGGACTGGGTCTTATACAGCATTATGGACTGGGTCTTATACAGCATTATGGACTGGGTCTTATACAGCATTATGGACTGGGTCTTATACAGCATTATGGACTGGGTCTTATACAGCATTATGGACTGGGTCTTATACAGCATTATGGACTGGGTCTTATACAGCATTATGGACTGGGTCTTTTACAGCATTATGGACTGGGTCTTATACAGCATTATGGACTGGGTCTTATACAGCATTATGGACTGGATCTTACATCATTATGGACTGGGTCTTACACAGCATTATGGACTGGGTCTTTTACAGCATTATGGACTGGGTCTTACAGCATTATGGACTGGGTCTTATACAGCATTATGGACTGGGTCTTATACAGCATTATGGACTGGGTCTTTTACAGCATTATGGACTGGGTCTTATACAGCATTATGGACTGGGTCTTTTACAGCATTATGGACTGGGTCTTATACAGCATTATGGACTGGGTCTTTTACAGCATTATGGACTGGGTCTTACATCATTATGGACTGGGTCTTTTACAGCATTATGGACTGGGTCTTACAGCATTATGGACTGGGTCTTATACAGCATTATGGACTGGGTCTTATACAGCATTATGGACTGGGTCTTACAGCATTATGGACTGGGTCTTATACAGCATTATGGACTGGGTCTTACAGCATTATGGACTGGGTCTTATACAGCATTATGGACTGGGTCTTTTACAGCATTATGGACTGGGTCTTATACAGCATTATAGACTGGGTCTTTTACAGCATTATGGACTGGGTCTTACAGCATTATGGACTGGGTCTTTTACAGCATTATGGACTGGGTCTTTTACAGCATTATGGACTGGGTCTTATACAGCATTATGGACTGGGTCTTATACAGCATTATGGACTGGGTCTTACAGCATTATGGACTGGGTCTTACAGCATTATGGACTGGGTCTTACAGCATTATGGACTGGGTCTTACAGCATTATGGACTGGGTCTTATACAGCATTATGGACTGGGTCTTACAGCATTATGGACTGGGTCTTACAGCATTATGGACTGGGTCTTACAGCATTATGGACTGGGTCTTACAGCATTATGGACTGGGTCTTATACAGCATTATGGACTGGGTCTTATACAGCATTATGGACTGGGTCTTATACAGCATTATGGACTGGGTCTTATACAGCATTATGGACTGGGTCTTATACAGCATTATGGACTGGGTCTTATACAGCATTATGGACTGGGTCTTATACAGCATTATGGACTGGGTCTTTTACAGCATTATGGACTGGGTCTTATACAGCATTATGGACTGGGTCTTTTACAGCATTATGGACTGGGTCTTATACAGCATTATGGACTGGGTCTTTTACAGCATTATGGACTGGGTCTTACATCATTATGGACTGGGTCTTTTACAGCATTATGGACTGGGTCTTACAGCATTATGGACTGGGTCTTATACAGCATTATGGACTGGGTCTTATACAGCATTATGGACTGGGTCTTACAGCATTATGGACTGGGTCTTATACAGCATTATGGACTGGGTCTTACAGCATTATGGACTGGGTCTTATACAGCATTATGGACTGGGTCTTTTACAGCATTATGGACTGGGTCTTATACAGCATTATAGACTGGGTCTTTTACAGCATTATGGACTGGGTCTTACAGCATTATGGACTGGGTCTTTTACAGCATTATGGACTGGGTCTTTTACAGCATTATGGACTGGGTCTTATACAGCATTATGGACTGGGTCTTATACAGCATTATGGACTGGGTCTTACAGCATTATGGACTGGGTCTTACAGCATTATGGACTGGGTCTTACAGCATTATGGACTGGGTCTTACAGCATTATGGACTGGGTCTTATACAGCATTATGGACTGGGTCTTACAGCATTATGGACTGGGTCTTACAGCATTATGGACTGGGTCTTACAGCATTATGGACTGGGTCTTACAGCATTATGGACTGGGTCTTATACAGCATTATGGACTGGGTCTTATACAGCATTATGGACTGGGTCTTATACAGCATTATGGACTGGGTCTTATACAGCATTATGGACTGGGTCTTATACAGCATTATGGACTGGGTCTTATACAGCATTATGGACTGGGTCTTATACAGCATTATGGACTGGGTCTTACAGCATTATGGACTGGGTCTTATACAGCATTATGGACTGGGTCTTACAGCATTATGGACTGGGTTTTACAGCATTATGGACTGGGTCTTTTACAGCATTATGGACTGGGTCTTTTACAGCATTATGGACTGGGTCTTACAGCATTATGGACTGGGTCTTATACAGCATTATGGACTGGGTCTTATACAGCATTATGGACTGGGTCTTTTACAGCATTATGGACTGGGTCTTATACAGCATTATGGACTGGGTCTTTTACAGCATTATGGACTGGGTCTTATACAGCATTATGGACTGGGTCTTTTACAGCATTATGGACTGGGTCTTACATCATTATGGACTGGGTCTTTTACAGCATTATGGACTGGGTCTTACAGCATTATGGACTGGGTCTTATACAGCATTATGGACTGGGTCTTATACAGCATTATGGACTGGGTCTTACAGCATTATGGACTGGGTCTTATACAGCATTATGGACTGGGTCTTACAGCATTATGGACTGGGTCTTATACAGCATTATGGACTGGGTCTTTTACAGCATTATGGACTGGGTCTTATACAGCATTATGGACTGGGTCTTATACAGCATTATGGACTGGGTCTTATACAGCATTATGGACTGGGTCTTATACAGCATTATGGACTGGGTCTTACAGCACTATGGACTGGGTCTTATACAGCATTATGGACTGGGTCTTATACAGCATTATGGACTGGGTCTTATACAGCATTATGGACTGGGTCTTATACAGCATTATGGACTGGGTCTTATACAGCATTATGGACTGGGTCTTTTACAGCATTATGGACTGGGTCTTACAGCATTATGGACTGGGTCTTATACAGCATTATGGACTGGGTCTTACAGCATTATGGACTGGGTCTTTTACAGCATTATGGACTGGGTCTTATACAGCATTATGGACTGGGTCTTATACAGCATTATGGACTGGGTCTTATACAGCATTATGGACTGGGTCTTATACAGCATTATGGACTGGGTCTTATACAGCATTATGGACTGGGTCTTATACAGCATTATGGACTGGGTCTTATACAGCATTATGGACTGGGTCTTATACAGCATTATGGACTGGGTCTTATACAGCATTATGGACTGGGTCTTATACAGCATTATGGACTGGGTCTTTTACAGCATTATGGACTGGGTCTTATACAGCATTATGGACTGGGTCTTATACAGCATTATGGACTGGATCTTACATCATTATGGACTGGGTCTTACACAGCATTATGGACTGGGTCTTTTACAGCATTATGGACTGGGTCTTACAGCATTATGGACTGGGTCTTATACAGCATTATGGACTGGGTCTTATACAGCATTATGGACTGGGTCTTTTACAGCATTATGGACTGGGTCTTATACAGCATTATGGACTGGGTCTTTTACAGCATTATGGACTGGGTCTTATACAGCATTATGGACTGGGTCTTTTACAGCATTATGGACTGGGTCTTACATCATTATGGACTGGGTCTTTTACAGCATTATGGACTGGGTCTTACAGCATTATGGACTGGGTCTTATACAGCATTATGGACTGGGTCTTATACAGCATTATGGACTGGGTCTTACAGCATTATGGACTGGGTCTTATACAGCATTATGGACTGGGTCTTACAGCATTATGGACTGGGTCTTATACAGCATTATGGACTGGGTCTTTTACAGCATTATGGACTGGGTCTTATACAGCATTATAGACTGGGTCTTTTACAGCATTATGGACTGGGTCTTACAGCATTATGGACTGGGTCTTTTACAGCATTATGGACTGGGTCTTTTACAGCATTATGGACTGGGTCTTATACAGCATTATGGACTGGGTCTTATACAGCATTATGGACTGGGTCTTACAGCATTATGGACTGGGTCTTACAGCATTATGGACTGGGTCTTACAGCATTATGGACTGGGTCTTACAGCATTATGGACTGGGTCTTATACAGCATTATGGACTGGGTCTTACAGCATTATGGACTGGGTCTTACAGCATTATGGACTGGGTCTTACAGCATTATGGACTGGGTCTTACAGCATTATGGACTGGGTCTTATACAGCATTATGGACTGGGTCTTATACAGCATTATGGACTGGGTCTTATACAGCATTATGGACTGGGTCTTATACAGCATTATGGACTGGGTCTTATACAGCATTATGGACTGGGTCTTATACAGCATTATGGACTGGGTCTTATACAGCATTATGGACTGGGTCTTTTACAGCATTATGGACTGGGTCTTATACAGCATTATGGACTGGGTCTTTTACAGCATTATGGACTGGGTCTTATACAGCATTATGGACTGGGTCTTTTACAGCATTATGGACTGGGTCTTACATCATTATGGACTGGGTCTTTTACAGCATTATGGACTGGGTCTTACAGCATTATGGACTGGGTCTTATACAGCATTATGGACTGGGTCTTATACAGCATTATGGACTGGGTCTTACAGCATTATGGACTGGGTCTTATACAGCATTATGGACTGGGTCTTACAGCATTATGGACTGGGTCTTATACAGCATTATGGACTGGGTCTTTTACAGCATTATGGACTGGGTCTTATACAGCATTATAGACTGGGTCTTTTACAGCATTATGGACTGGGTCTTACAGCATTATGGACTGGGTCTTTTACAGCATTATGGACTGGGTCTTTTACAGCATTATGGACTGGGTCTTATACAGCATTATGGACTGGGTCTTATACAGCATTATGGACTGGGTCTTACAGCATTATGGACTGGGTCTTACAGCATTATGGACTGGGTCTTACAGCATTATGGACTGGGTCTTACAGCATTATGGACTGGGTCTTATACAGCATTATGGACTGGGTCTTACAGCATTATGGACTGGGTCTTACAGCATTATGGACTGGGTCTTACAGCATTATGGACTGGGTCTTACAGCATTATGGACTGGGTCTTATACAGCATTATGGACTGGGTCTTATACAGCATTATGGACTGGGTCTTATACAGCATTATGGACTGGGTCTTATACAGCATTATGGACTGGGTCTTATACAGCATTATGGACTGGGTCTTATACAGCATTATGGACTGGGTCTTATACAGCATTATGGACTGGGTCTTACAGCATTATGGACTGGGTCTTATACAGCATTATGGACTGGGTCTTACAGCATTATGGACTGGGTTTTACAGCATTATGGACTGGGTCTTTTACAGCATTATGGACTGGGTCTTTTACAGCATTATGGACTGGGTCTTACAGCATTATGGACTGGGTCTTATACAGCATTATGGACTGGGTCTTATACAGCATTATGGACTGGGTCTTTTACAGCATTATGGACTGGGTCTTATACAGCATTATGGACTGGGTCTTTTACAGCATTATGGACTGGGTCTTATACAGCATTATGGACTGGGTCTTTTACAGCATTATGGACTGGGTCTTACATCATTATGGACTGGGTCTTTTACAGCATTATGGACTGGGTCTTACAGCATTATGGACTGGGTCTTATACAGCATTATGGACTGGGTCTTATACAGCATTATGGACTGGGTCTTACAGCATTATGGACTGGGTCTTATACAGCATTATGGACTGGGTCTTACAGCATTATGGACTGGGTCTTATACAGCATTATGGACTGGGTCTTTTACAGCATTATGGACTGGGTCTTATACAGCATTATAGACTGGGTCTTTTACAGCATTATGGACTGGGTCTTACAGCATTATGGACTGGGTCTTTTACAGCATTATGGACTGGGTCTTTTACAGCATTATGGACTGGGTCTTATACAGCATTATGGACTGGGTCTTATACAGCATTATGGACTGGGTCTTACAGCATTATGGACTGGGTCTTACAGCATTATGGACTGGGTCTTACAGCATTATGGACTGGGTCTTACAGCATTATGGACTGGGTCTTATACAGCATTATGGACTGGGTCTTACAGCATTATGGACTGGGTCTTACAGCATTATGGACTGGGTCTTACAGCATTATGGACTGGGTCTTACAGCATTATGGACTGGGTCTTATACAGCATTATGGACTGGGTCTTATACAGCATTATGGACTGGGTCTTATACAGCATTATGGACTGGGTCTTATACAGCATTATGGACTGGGTCTTATACAGCATTATGGACTGGGTCTTATACAGCATTATGGACTGGGTCTTATACAGCATTATGGACTGGGTCTTACAGCATTATGGACTGGGTCTTATACAGCATTATGGACTGGGTCTTACAGCATTATGGACTGGGTTTTACAGCATTATGGACTGGGTCTTTTACAGCATTATGGACTGGGTCTTTTACAGCATTATGGACTGGGTCTTACAGCATTATGGACTGGGTCTTTTACAGCATTATGGACTGGGTCTTATACAGCATTATGGACTGGGTCTTATACAGCATTATGGACTGGGTCTTATACAGCATTATGGACTGGGTCTTATACAGCATTATGGACTGGGTCTTACAGAATTATGGACTGGGTCTTACAGCATTATGGACTGGGTCTTTTACAGCATTATGGACTGGGTCTTAAACAGCATTATGGACTGGGTCTTTTACAGCATTATGGACTGGGTCTTATACAGCATTATGGACTGGGTCTTATACAGCATTATGGACTGGGTCTTATACAGCATTATGGACTGGGTCTTATACAGCATTATGGACTGGGTCTTATACAGCATTATGGACTGGGTCTTACAGCATTATGGACTGGGTCTTGTTCGGCAGTACCACAGATGGACTGGGTCTTGTACGGCAGTACCACAGATGGACTGGGTCTTGTACGGCAGTACCACAGATGGACTGGGTCCTGTTCGGCAGTACCACAGATGGACTGGTTCTTGTGCGGCAGTACCACAGATGGACTGGGTCTTGTGCGGCAGTACCACAGATGGACTGGGTCTTGTACAGAATTATGGACTGGGTCTTGTACAGAATTATGTACTGGGTCTTGTACAGAATTATGTACTGGGTCTTGTACGGCAGTACCACAGATGGACTGGGTCTTGTGCAACAGTACCACAGATGGACTGAGTCTTATACGGCAGTACCACAGATGTACTGGGTCTTGAACAGAATGATGTACGCGGTCTTGTACCACAGATGGACTGGGTCCTGTGCGGCAGTACCACTGATGGACTGGGTCTTGTGCGGCAGTACCACAGATGGACTGGGTCTTGTACGGCAGTACCACAGATGGACTGGGTCTCGTGCGGCAGTACCACAGATGGACTGGGTCTCGTGCGGCAGTACCACAGATGGACTGGGTCTCGTACGGCAGTACCACAGATGGACTGGGTCTCGTACGGCATTACCTCAGATGGACTGGGTCTTGTACGGCAGTATCACAGATGGACTTGGTCTTGTACGGCAGTACCACAGATGGACTGGGTCTTGTGTGGCAGTACCTCAGATGGACTGGGTCTTGTACGGCAGTATCACAGATGGACTTGGTCTTGTACGGCAGTATCACAGATGGACTTGGTCTTGTACGGCAGTACCACAGATGGACTTGGTCTTGTACGGCAGTACCACAGATGGACTGGGTCTTGTACAGAATTATGTACTGGGTCTTGTACGGCAGTTCCACAGATGGACTGGGCCTTTTGCAACAGTACCACAGATGGACTGGGTCTTGTACGGCTGTACCACAGATGGACTGAGTCTTGTACAGAATTATGTACTGGGTCTTGTACGGCAGCACCACACATGGACTGGGTCTTGTACGGCAGTTCCACAGATGGACTGGGTCTTGTACAGAACTATGTACTTGTTCTTGTACGGCAGCACCACACATGGACTGGGTCTTGTACAGAACTATGTACTGGGTCTTGTACGGCAGCACCACACATGGACTGGGTCTTGTACAGAACTATGTACTGGGTCTTGTACGGCAGTACCACAGATGGACTGGGTCTTGTACAGAACTATGTACTGGGTCTTGTACGGCAGCACCACAGATGGACTGGGTCTTGTACGGCAGTTCCACAGATGGACTGGGTCTTGTACGGCAGTTCCACAGATGGACTGGGTCTTGTACAGCAGTAACACAGATGGACTGGGTCTTGTACAGCAGTAACACAGATGGACTGGGTCTTGTACGGCAGTAACACAGATGGACTGGGTCTTGTACAGCAGTAACACAGATGGACTGGGTCTTGTACGGCAGTAACACAGATGGACTGGGTCTTGTACAGCAGTAACACAGATGGACTGGGTCTTGTACAGCAGTAACACAGATGGACTGGGTCTTGTACAGCAGTAACACAGATGGACTGGGTGTGTTCTAGTAATCTTTTATGGTCCTCTATATTACCAGAACACTCGCAGCGCAGCAGTATAGGAGATGCATGGTACTCTGGGGTGTGTTCTGGTAATATTTAGCCCCATAAAGAGGTTTCTCCAGAGGACACTTCTATCTACCTACCACCAATGAGGAGAAAAGCATTCTTCATTTTTTTGACTAGAGCGCCAATGTGTGCTGTGCAACGAACATTCATTAAAACCTGTGTGTGTGTGTGTGGAAGAATGCAAATGATGTGCATGTGCTATGGTGAGCACAACATCTAATTGTTTGTCTGTGTTAAAGCATGAGTCTCCACTCGTGTGTGTGTGTGTGTGTGTGTGTGTGTGTGTGTGTGTGTGTGTGTTAACTGTTTAACCAACAACTCACGTAACCCCCCACTCCCCTCTTATTTCTCATTTACTGAGGGAGAGCTGGAAAGAGGGAGGAAGAGTGGGTGATAGGAGAGAAGGGGAAAGCTGGAGCGAGGGAGGGAGGGGGCAGATTTATGAACCCATTGGAATGTAATTTGGAGGCAGAAATTACTGTCAGCCTGAGCAAGGTTTAAACTCACTGAAGCCTGAATCAACATCCACTGACGTGAGTGAGTACAGGAATGCAGGCATGTTTTATAGTAAATAGAAGTGGTTGGTAAATGTGATGGGGAGTATAATACCACAGAGCATGGTTTGATATGCAGATGGGGAGGATAATACCACAGAGCATGGTTTGTTATGCAGATGGGGAGGATAATACCACAGAGCATGGTTTGTTATGCAGATGGGGAGGATAATACCACAGAGCATGGTTTGTTATGCAGATGGGAGGATAATACCACAGAGCATGGTTTGATATGCAGATGGGGAGGATAATACCACAGAGCATGGTTTGTTATGCAGATGGGGGGGATAATACCACAGAGCATGGTTTGTTATGCAGATGGAGGGGGGAAAACACCACAGGGCATGGTTTGTTATGCAGATGGGGAGTATAATACCACAGAGCATGGTTTGATATGCAGATGGGGAGTATAACACCACAGGGCATGGTTTGATATAGATGGGGAGTATAACACCACAGAGCATGGTTTGATATAGATGGGGAGTATAATACCACAGAGCATGGTTTGATATGCAGATGGGGAGTATAACACCACAGAGCATGGTTTGATATGCAGATGGGGAATATAACACCACAGAGCATGGTTTGATATGCAGATGGGGCATATAACACCACAGAGCATGGTTTGATATGCAGATGGGGAGGATAATACCACAGAGCATGGTTTGATATGCAGATGGGGAGTATAACACCACAGGGCATGGTTTGATATAGATGGGGAGTATAATACCACAGAGCATGGTTTGATATGCAGATGGGGAGTATAACACCACAGGGCATGGTTTGATATGCAGATGGGGAGTATAACACCACAGAGCATGGTTTGATATGCAGATGGGGAGTATAACACCACAGAGCATGGTTTGATATGCAGATGGGGAGTATAACACCACAGGGCATGGTTTGATATAGATGGGGAGTATAACACCACAGGGCATGGTTTGATATAGATGGGGAGTATAATACCACAGAGCATGGTTTGATATGCAGATGGGGAGTATAATACCACAGAGCATGGTTTGATATGCAGATGGGGAGTATAACACCACAGGGCATGGTTTGATATAGATGGGGAGTATAACACCACAGAGCATGGTTTGATATAGATGGGGAGTATAATACCACAGAGCATGGTTTGATATGCAGATGGGGAGTATAACACCACAGAGCATGGTTTGATATGCAGATGGGGAGTATAATACCACAGAGCATGGTTTGATATAGATGGGGAGTATAATACCACAGAGCATGGTTTGATATAGATGGGGAGTATAACACCACAGAGCATGGTTTGATATAGATGGGGAGTATAATACCACAGAGCATGGTTTGATATACAGATGGGGAGTATAACACCACAGAGCATGGTTTGATATGCAGATGGGGAGTATAACACCACAGAGCATGGTTTGATATAGATGGGGAGTATAACACCACAGGGCATGGTTTGATATAGATGGGGAGTATAACACCACAGAGCATGGTTTGATATAGATGGGGAGTATAATACCACAGAGCATGGTTTGATATGCAGATGGGGAGTATAACACCACAGAGCATGGTTTGATATGCAGATGGGGAGTATAACACCACAGAGCATGGTTTGATATAGATGGGGAGTATAACACCACAGGGCATGGTTTGATATAGATGGGGAGTATAACACCACAGAGCATGGTTTGATATGCAGATGGGGAGTATAACACCACAGGGCATGGTTTGATATGCAGATGGGGAGTATAACACCACAGAGCATGGTTTGATATAGATGGGGAGTATAATACCACAGAGCATGGTTTGATATAGATGGGGAGTATAACACCACAGGGCATGGTTTGATATAGATGGGGAGTATAATACCACAGAGCATGGTTTGATATGCAGATGGGGAGTATAATACCACAG
Organism: Oncorhynchus mykiss; assembly: GCF_013265735.2. NCBI lineage: Eukaryota > Metazoa > Chordata > Actinopteri > Salmoniformes > Salmonidae > Oncorhynchus > Oncorhynchus mykiss. Next base: position 27,348,618 of record NC_048578.1, on the reverse strand, counting down.
AGCATGGTTTGATATAGATGGGGAGTATAACACCACAGAGCATGGTTTGATATAGATGGGGAGTATAACACCACAGAGCATGGTTTAATATGCAGATGGGGAGTATAATACCACAGGGCATGGTTTGATATAGATGGGGAGTATAACACCACAGGGCATGGTTTGATATAGATGGGGAGTATAACACCACAGAGCATGGTTTGATATAGATGGGGAGTATAATACCACAGAGCATGGTTTGATATACAGATGGGGAGTATAACACCACAGAGCATGGTTTGATATGCAGATGGGGAGTATAACACCACAGAGCATGGTTTGATATAGATGGGGAGTATAACACCACAGGGCATGGTTTGATATAGATGGGGAGTATAACACCACAGAGCATGGTTTGATATAGATGGGGAGTATAATACCACAGAGCATGGTTTGATATGCAGATGGGGAGTATAACACCACAGAGCATGGTTTGATATGCAGATGGGGAGTATAACACCACAGAGCATGGTTTGATATAGATGGGGAGTATAACACCACAGGGCATGGTTTGATATAGATGGGGAGTATAACACCACAGAGCATGGTTTGATATGCAGATGGGGAGTATAACACCACAGGGCATGGTTTGATATGCAGATGGGGAGTATAACACCACAGAGCATGGTTTGATATAGATGGGGAGTATAATACCACAGAGCATGGTTTGATATAGATGGGGAGTATAACACCACAGGGCATGGTTTGATATAGATGGGGAGTATAATACCACAGAGCATGGTTTGATATGCAGATGGGGAGTATAATACCACAGAGCATGGTTTGATATAGATGGGGAGTATAACACCACAGAGCATGGTTTGATATAGATGGGGAGTATAACACCACAGAGCATGGTTTAATATGCAGATGGGGAGTATAATACCACAGGGCATGGTTTGATATAGATGGGGAGTATAACACCACAGGGCATGGTTTGATATAGATGGGGAGTATAACACCACAGAGCATGGTTTGATATAGATGGGGAGTATAACACCACAGGGCATGGTTTGATATAGATGGGGAGTATAATACCACAGGGCATGGTTTGATATAGATGGGGAGTATAATACCACAGAGCATGGTTTGATATGCAGATGGGGAGTATAATACCACAGGGCATGGTTTGATATAGATGGGGAGTATAATACCACAGAGCATGGTTTGATATGCAGATGGGGAGTATAACACCACAGAGCATGGTTTGATATGCAGATGGGGAGTATAATACCACAGAGCATGGTTTGATATGCTACTCTACCACTCCACGTATGAGTGTCACAACTGCACAATATCTGGAGATGTAATACAGAATTCATATTTAAAAGTTCATATTCCTTACTGTGTTTCACTGACTGCTCTGACCTGACTTCATGACATTACACACACTGAGGCCTGACTGACTGCAGAGGCCATGACACCGGCGAGATCAGCCAAGGCTGTCCATCCATACAGAGAGGGAGGGAGGGAGCGAGAGACGGATTGATGAAAAGAGAAAGGGAAGGGGAAAACCAGGAGAGAGAGAGAATAAGAGGGTGTAACAGCGAGAGAGAGGGATGTGACTAGCTTTTTAAAACAGTGACACACAGCAGCCATTTTAGTGTGAAAGAGAGGGAGAGAGGCTGGGGGAAATACAGGCAGCCTGACAGAGTGATGAGGGAGGGAGCAGGGCTAAACGAGAAAAAGATGGAGGGAGGATAGGAGGAGAGAAGACACCATACTGTATTTTCTTATCACCTTTCCTCCCTCTCTGACCCGCTTTCCCTTTCTCTCTCTCTCTCTCACTCACTCACTCACTCACTCACTCACTCACTCACTCACACACACCCCTCACACATGAATATACACTCTTAACAGCAGTCCTTTACTCAATGATAATGATATTACCATATGCAAACTTCTTTTACTCTGTAAAGCAGTTCAGCCCCTGTAAAAAGTAGAGAACCACTTCCCTTCCTGTTCCTCTACTTCTCCATTGATGCCAGCCAGCCAGCCATCAGTAAGGAGCTGTATCTTCACTACCCTCCCTCATCCCTGTCTTCCTAGCATCTGTTCTCTTCTTCTCCTCCCTCTCCATTCCTTCATCTCGTCATCTCCCTGCCTAGAGGTCTCTGTTCTGTCACTCATTTGGGTAAACGTCATTCTGCACATAAACAACAAAACAAATGTAATTTGTTATATTATTTTAGACTGAACCACTTGGCTATAAATGGACCAGCCCCTCCCTCTCCACTGATGCCATCAGGGTTTTGGGTCATTTAAGTGGTTTTCTGTACTAATGCTGTGTTACTCCCTTCCTCCCTAGACCTCTCCTCTTAAATATGAGAGAGATAGACACGCGCACACACACACACACACCCACACGCGCGCGCACACACACACACACACACACACACACACACACACACACACACACACAGAGACAGACACACACAGAGACAGACACGCAAAGACAGACACACACACACACACACACACACACATACACACAGAGACACACACAGAGAGAGACAGACACACACAGAGACAGACACACGCACACACAGACACACACACAGAGACAGAGACGTGCATGCACACACACACATACACACACAAAGAGACACACACACAGAGAGACACACACGCACACAGAGACACACACGCACACAGAGAGACACACACATACACACAGAGACATAGACAAGCACACAGAGACAAGCACACAGAGACACACACACAGACACACACAGAGACGCGCACACACAGAGACGTGCACACTCAGACACACGCACACAGAGCTACACACGCACACAGAGCTACACACGCACACAGAGCTACACACGCACACAGAGAGACAGACGCACACAGAGAGACACGCACACACAGAGAGACACGCACACACAGAGAGACACGCACACACAGAGAGACAGACGCACACAGAGAGACACGCACACACAGAGAGACACGCACACACAGAGAGACACGCACACACAGAGAGACACGCACACACAGAGAGACACGCACCGAGAGAGACCCACATGCACAGACACACACACACACACACACACACACACAGAGAGAGACAGAGACACACACACACACAGAGACACACACAGAGAGACACACACACACAGACACACACAGAGAGACAGACACACAGACCCACAAGCACAGACACACACACGCACATACAAGAGACCCACACACACACAAGACACACACACGCGCAAATACAGACACACTCGCGCACACAGACACACTCGCACACACAGACACACTCGCACACACAGACACACGCGCACACACAGACACACGCGCACACACAGACGCACACACACACACACACAAACACACACACACACCAAGACACACTCAGAGAGACACACTCAAAGAGACACACACACACACACACACACACACACACACACACACACACACACACACACACCAAGACACACTCAGAGAGACACACTCACAGAGACACACACACACATACACACACAGAGAGACAGACACACACACAGAGACACACACACACACACACACACACACAGAGAGACACAGACACACACAGAGAGCGACACACAGAGAGACACACACACAGAGACACACACACACACAAACACACACACACACACACACACAACTGATTGACTCAAACGTATTAAGAAGGAAAGAAATTCCACAATTAACTTTTAACAAGGCACTCCTGTTAATTGAAAAGCATTCCAGGTGACTACCTCATATAGCTGGTTGACAGAATGCCAAGTGTGCAAAGCTGTAATCAAGGCAAAGGGTGGCTCCTTTGAAGAATCTAAAATATATCAAATATATTTTGATTTCTTTAACACTTTTGTTTACTACATGATTCCATGTGTGTTATTTCATAGTTTTGATGTCTTCACTATAATTCTACAATGTAGAAAATAGTAAAATAAAGAAAAATCCTTGAATGAGTCGGTGTGTCATAACTTTTGACTGGTACTTTATATTGAAAGCAGGTGCTTCCACACAGGTGTGGTTCTTGAGTTAATTAAGCGATTAACATCCCATCATGCTTAGGGTCATGTATAAAATGCTGAGCAGGCCATTATTTTGGCTGCCATGGCTATGCCCCCATAGGATAACAATCCCCCATCCACAGGGCACGAGTGGTCACTGAATGGTTTGAAGAGCACGAAAACTATGTAAGCCATATGCCATGTCCTTCTCAGTCACCAGATCTCAACCAATATGTTTTTATACTGTATAGATTAGTGGTTCCCAAACTATTTATAGCCGCGTACCCCTTCAAACATTCCACCTCCAGCTGCGTACCCCCTCTAGCAGGGTCAGCGGACTCTCAAATGTTGTTTATTGCCATCATTGTAAGCCTGCCACACACACACACTATATGATACATTTATTAAACATAAGAATAAGTGTTAGTTTTTGTCCGGCTCGTGGGAAGTGACAAAGAGCTCTTATAGGACCAGGGCACAAATAATAATACAATAATGATCAATACGTTTGCTCTTTATTTAGCCATCTTACATATTAAACCTTATTTGGTCATGAAATGTGAATAACTCACCACAGGTTAATGAGAAGGGTGTGCTTGAAAGGATGCACATAACTCTGCAATGTTGGGTTGTATTGGAGAGAGTCTCAGTCTTAAATCATTTTCCACACACAGTCTGTGCCTGTATTTAGTTTTCATGCTAGTGAGGGCTGAGAATCCACTCTCACATAGGTATGTGGTTGCAAAGGGCATCAGTGTCTTAACAGCGCGATTTGCCAAGGCAGGAAACTCTGAGCGCAGCCCAATCCAGAAATCTGTCAATGGCTTCTGATTAAATTCAATTTTCACAGAACTGCTTGTTGCAAGGGCATGAAAGGGATAACATATCCAGTTGTTTGTGTTGTCCGTTTTGGGAAAGTACCTGCGTAATTGCGCACCCAGCTCACTCAGGTGCTTCGCTATATCACATTTGACATTGTCCGTAAGCTTGAGATCATCTGCACACAAAAAATCATACAATGATGGAAAGACCTGTGTTGTCCCTGTTAATGCAGACAGAGAAGAGCTCCAACTTCTTAATCATAGCCTCAATCTTGTCCCGCACATTGAATATAGTTGCGGAGAGTCACTGTAATCCTAGATTCAGATCATTCTGGCAGAAAAAAACATCACCCAGATAGACCAGTCGTGTGAGAAACGCGTCATCGTGCAAGCGGTCAGACGAGTGAAAATTATGGTCTGTAAAGAAAACTTTAAGCTCGTCTTTCCATTCATAATAACGTGTCGATACTTTGCCCCTTGATAACCAGCACACTTCTGTATGTTGTAGAAGCGTTACATGGTCGCTGCCCATATCATTGTGTAGTGCAGAAAATACATGAGGTATGTGACACTTGGCATTCAGGCCAAAGAGTTCAATCTTGGTTTCATCATACCAGAGAGTCTTGTTTCTCCTGGTCTGAGTCCTTTAAGTGTCTTTTGGCAAACTCCAAGTGGGCTGTCATGTTCCTTTTACTGAGGAGTGGCTTCCGTCTTGCCACTCTACCATAAAAGCCTGATTGGTGGAGTGCTGAATTTGTGAATATACCACAGGTAGACTCCAATCAAGTTGTACAAATATCTCAAGGATGATCAATGGAAACAGGATGCACCGGAGTTCAATTTCGAGTCTCATTGCAAAGGGTCTGAGTACTTATGTATTGTTTTTACAAATATCTGTCTTCGCTTTGTCATTATGTGGTATTGTGTGTAGACTGATGAGGGAACATTCTTATTTAATGACATTTAGAAAAAGGCTGTAATTTATCGATGTGGAAAAAGTGAAGGGGTCTGAATACTTTCCGAATGCACTGCATTTCTCAGATATAGGACAGACACTTCAGAACAAACTTACTTCAGATGTTTGTATCTGTTGTTCCATGTAGTGAATCTGTTATTCAATGTGTTTGTATGGGCTAATACCAAAAGCATTTTTTCATCCAATCATTGTTTTATATCTTTTTTTGATACTTCAAGGGGTCTTAAAATTATAAATCAAATGACTAAATGATCCTTGGTATGACCTCCTTAAAACAATTCCATATAGCTTAGTAGAATCGCCTCCCCGGGGTTAGACAGGGCTTAGATTTTAAAGGCTCTTAATGCGTACCTTTTCATTCTATTATGTGAGCTAAACATATAAAAAAAAATATCAAAACAATTTATTTAAAGTCATATTTTTCGAAAGTATTAATGTTACTGTCCCCACTACAACAACAAAATACTTAAATACATGTATTTTGTCCATTTAAATTAAATACTGTAGAATTCCATTCGTTCCTATGGTGGACTGCTTTTCTGAGGAGTGCCAATATGCCGAACGGTGGCTTCAAAGCCTCTCATTGGCCAGTACATAGCATCAGCAACCCAGAGTTTATATACATCATTTGTCGAAACCCAATTGAACACTTATGGGAGATTCTGGGGCAGCGCCTGAGACAGCATTTTCCACTATCTTCAACAACACCAAATTATGGAATTTCTTGTGGAAGAATGGTGTCGCATCCCAGACACGTAGAATCTATGTCAAGCTGCATTGAAGCTGTTCTGGCTCGTGGTGGTCCAACACCCTATTAAGACACTTTATGTTGGTGTTTATTGAAGAATGGTGTCGCATCCCAGACACGTAGAATCTATGCCACGGTGCATTGAAGCTGTTCTGGCTCGTGGTGGTCCAACACCCTATTAAGACACTTTATGTTGGTGTTTGTTTTATTTGGGCAGTTACCTGTACAGTTTGGTTTATTTGTGATTCCTTACAACAAGCACCATTTTGTATTATTTTGGTACCTGGTAGTAATGGAATTGTTAGGAGTGTTGTATTATTTTGGTACCTGGTAGTAATGGAATTGTTAGGAGTGTTGTATTATTTTGGTACCTGGTAGTAATGGAATTGTTAGGAGTGTTGTATTATTTTGGTACCTGGTAGTAATGGAATTGTTAGGAGTGTTGTATTATTTTGGTACCTGGTAGTAATGGAATTGTTAGGAGTGTTGTATTATTTTGGTACCTGGTAGTAATGGAATTGTTAGGAGTGTTGTATTATTTTGGTACCTGGTAGTAATGGAATTGTTAGGAGTGTTGTATTATTTTGGTACCTGGTAGTAATGGAATTGTTAGGAGTGTTGTATTATTTTGGTACCTGGTAGTAATGGAATTGTTAGGAGTGTTGTATTATTTTGGTACCTGGTAGTAATGGAATTGTTAGGAGTGTTGTATTATTTTGGTACCTGGTAGTAATGGAATTGTTAGGAGTGTTGTATTATTTTGGTACCTGGTAGTAATGGAATTGTTAGGAGTGTTGTATTATTTTGGTACCTGGTAGTAATGGAATTGTTAGGAGTGTTGTATTATTTTGGTACCTGGTAGTAATGGAATTGTTAGGAGTGTTGAATTATTTTGGTACCTGGTAGTAATGGAATTGTTAGGAGTGTTGTATTATTTTGGTACCTGGTAGTAATGGAATTGTTAGGAGTGTTGTATTATTTTGGTACCTGGTAGTAATGGAATTGTTAGGAGTGTTGAATTATTTTGAAGGAAGTACCGTTGTTGCATCAATGAAATATCAGGTAAACGAACACTAACCACACTGTTTGTTAACTTAAGCTCTCATAGAGTTTTGTTCACATGCAATGGCAGCACAGCACACACAAAAAAATGTGCACATTACTGTACACGCGCTAGAGATGTAACAAATGGACAATTTTGCTTAACGCTTAAACAACGATAAAAAAAAAAACTGTTTTTCCGTTAAAATGATAACAAAAAATAATAATACAATTCCACTCAATTCACAATGTAGAAGAATGGTCCTATGAAGTTCTGTCTAGTGCCACCCTTTACAGACAGAACGCAGCCACAGTAACATTTCAATAGTACAGAAGTCCAGAGAGGACATATGAATAAAACAATTATTCCCTTTTGTCCAGATCACAAATTATTTATCTCATGATCATTACATAACGAGTTGTTTTGTCGAGATCACAAATTATTTATCTCATGATCATTACATAACGAGTTGTTTTGTCGAGATCACAAATTATTTATCTCATGATCATTACATAACGAGTTGTTTTGTCGAGATCACAAATTATTTATCTCATGATCATTACATAACGAGTTGTTTTGTCGAGATCACAAATGATTTATCTCATGGTCATTACATAACGAGTTTTGTCGAGATCACAAGATAATCAAAAGTACCACGTATTATCCATGAATTTGTACAGATGCGCGGTAACAACCTCATCAATGAGCCCTGTGGCTGCGTTGATCAAAATGCTCTTGTGGGGCATTTAAGCCTTGAACAATGCCTGACAGGCAGCACTGTCTCCCAGGCTGAATGCCGTCCCCAAGTCCACAGCCAATGGCATGCAAGGAACAAGGAACTTTTAGCTTTCTAACCTATAAACTGATAAAGAGCTCCAAAACATGAAATGTTAGTTGGAAATGTACCATCCCTTAGTGTAGCAATTAATAAAAAAAATATGCGCTGATCCACCGTGGGCTCTGCTGCCTCAGCCATACTGTCGATTTGTCATCAATACGTCCACACTCGACAACGACACTTGTCTTGATCTTGATAAATAAGTTGTGATCTCGACATAATGAAGGATTTATTCTGTTAATATGTCCTTTCTGGACTTCCGAACAATAGCAACAATTGATAACTTTTCAGACAATTAAAAGAGTGCCGCATCAAGAGTCTGTGGGTGTGTTTGTAAATTCAATCTGTAGTGCCAGAGTGCGCTCAGAGTGCGCTCTGGGCGTTCGTAAATTCATAGCATTGTCAGATTGTCCATTTGTAAATTCAGAGCGTTTTGCTCTCGGAGAGTTCAGAGCCACACTGGACGCTCTGGTCGAGGAGTAGGGATGATCTGAACGTTCTGACCTCACAATGGCAGTCAAGCACTCAAGCTAACTGGCTAACGTTGGCTAGCTTGCTAGCTACTTCCAGACGCAAATGAGAGAACACCTCACTCTGACCATTTTACTCTCCCTAGCAGAGCTGGTTAGGCTGTTTTCATGTTATCTAGAGCGTTGGTGACTGTAACTGTGCTGCTGGCAACAATTTAATTACGCTTTTTTGCCGACGTTTACCGACACCGGCCATATTCAACGGGTGTTGAGCGTTCGTAAATTCATCAGTTATTCTGCACTCTGGCACACTCAGACGAGAGTGCTCTGAAATTGGAGTCAATAACCAGAGCGAATTTACGAATGCACCGTGTATCTTTTCAGACAGTAGAATTCTGCTCCGACTTATAATGTTCTATTGTTTCCCTGACAACAATAAAGGTCACTGATTGATGTGCTGCTGGGTTGTTAATGCTGTTTTTTATGGTAGGATAGCTAGATGTACTTTATTTCTACTAAATGTCTTGCTAAATCACAGTATTTAAAGAACTGTAAAGTACCTTTTTAGGAGAGAGTGGTCTGCGTGCAGGCAGCAGGCTGAGTGGAGCGGAGCAGCTCAAGATTATTTGATTGACAGTTTTGGTCGCATAGTGATGGAAATTAGTCCTGCTTCAGAAGCAGCATTACTTTAGACACGTAGTGTAGCCTACCCTAACAGACGAGGTGACACATTATTATATATGAAAAGGGTCATTGATACAGGCTACCGGTAGCCTACTGTCATTTCAGAATACGAGACAAAAACACCCCTACCCACTCAGCAACGAAGAGTACCCTGGTCTCAAGACTGGCCCAAAGATACACGACATCAGTCCCATGAATAAACTAGGATATTCTACAGGCAACAGACCGAAGACTGAACACGCGCTCTGACTGAACACACACTGGCATCATTAGCGAGGGAGAGTGAGGGGCAGCCAGAACCGTGCTCATATGTCTTGCTAATCTGCATCTTGCTATCTCTTGTCTTGCATGCCTCACAAATTCACCCAAGTAGCCTAAGGTTTTACATCTTCCTCTCTGGTTTGATTTAAAAGACACAACTTTCCCCAGGCTGTTATAGCCTATCGTCTAGTTAGGCTATAACATGGATAACTGTTTTGTGGCAACTGTACTGTGATTTTAATTATGTGGGGATAACATCGTTAGGGAATTTTCCTAACGTTAAGAATCACAACTTAGTTTTAACATTTAAACGTTCACACCCCTAACACTCGCACACAGTCACACAGACCGACACACAGTCACACAGACCGACACACACTCACACAGACCGACACAAACACAGTGAATATGTTTTGCATAAATCAGTTGCGTATTCCAAGCTGAAGGCTCCTTTTAAACTGAGTAGGGAATAATTATCCCAGTCAGATTCTCATCCCCATACTGTATGCGCACACAAAGTACTCATTGTATACAAACACACTGTATACACACACACTGTATACACACACACTGTATACACACACACTGTATACACACACAGCTTCATCTCCCTGTCAAACACGTAGCAAGCATGATCACAGTCTACTGTATAAATGCAGCCTATTTGATGCAGCTCAAATCATTTCTCTCTTCATGTCTTTCTCTCTCTCTCTCTTTCCTCGCTATCTCTGAATGATGCAGACCCTGAGAATAAACAGGCAATTTAAGTGCTGGACACCACTGCTCATACACACATGCCACCACACACACACGCCACCACACACACACGACTCACTCCAGAGGCCCACATATTTAACAATACGCACACCTCACACACCCCTCCCAAGGCCCACACACATACACACCTCATCAGAGAGACACACATAAACATTCAGAGTGGATATAGTGAGGGAGTAAAGGTTACAGTCTATATTCTGTTGAAATAAATTCAGTCCCTGAACTTCACTCTGTGACTCCTACTGCAGCAGTGTGGGTCTGGTGTATTGTGATATTGTACTCCTGCGCCAATAACTAGGGCTGCAAAACACTGCTCTTTAATGCCATAATCCACTATTATGTAATGTGTGTGTGTGTGTGTGTGTACTCAGATGGACCATGAATTTCCCCTCACTGTAATGCATCCCTCTAATATCTTTATTTAGAATGTAATCTATGTCATCTCCAGAATGTCTCCTAGAGGTTGGGGCCTTGGTTTTAAATAGACCCCTACACAAAGGTTTCGTTGCTTTTGTTTTTATACATCGTTAATACATCAGCCGACATTGTGTAAAATGATACCAGACCAGTTAGGTAAAATAATATTGCATGGTCTAACCATGATGATGTTGTATGTTTTTAATTGTTTGATTTTGACTGAATTCTGTAACTGAATTGAAGTTGAAATCACAGTTCTCTGAAATTATTGGACTAGTAGAGCCTAAATTACTCAAGTGCTGGGACTGGAACTTGGTTTTACAATTGTCTTTGTTGTATTTTCTGGGCATTCTCTCCTCATCATGTTGCCAATGTGCAGTGTTTCTCTCTCCAGCTCTCTCTGTCTTTAATCTGATGTTCTGTTACATTTCGGCACTGAGAATTTCCTTCTAATCTCAATATGGCTCTGTTTGCTCTGTAATAATCCTGTGTGTGTGTGTGTGTGTGTGTGTGTGTGTGTGTGTGTGTGTGTGTGTGTGTGTGTGTGTGTGTGTGTGTTTGTGTGTGTGTGTGTGTGTGTGTGTGTGTGTAACGCATATTGTTGTTTTTAATTCATGCCCAGTGAAACTGTAAGACAACTGATCTCTATGCACTCTAAACCCTGTTGTGTTTGTATGCTTAAATTACTTCTGATTGTCATATTTTCCTGGTTATTGTGCTTGAGATGCTGTGCTGCACAATATGTTGCGTTTGTGTAAACAACTTAGTGTGCGTGTGTGTGTGAAAACACACAAAAAACTTTAAATCCTATGCTGACCTGTAGTCCTTTGTGCTTGGCCTGAGTAGTATACACACACACACACACACACACACACACACACACACACACACAGGATGAATTGTTTATCCAAACAATACAAAACAATATGCACCACACAAATACTAAGTGTGTAAGAGTGCCCTTTCTGTCCTATTCCCCCTCTTATAAACCTGTTGTATTCCGATATCATTTATCCTAAAATGAACCATGTAAAGTCTCATTTGAAGCTGTTTTTATGTACTTTAGCATATAGAATGATACTACCTTTTTTTATTCTGGTCTTCCCTCGCCGATCTCAGGCTTGTCGAGTCGATCGTTTTCTCTCTCTCTTCTATGTACAGCGGTTAAAAACTGCCTCCAAAATGCTTCATCGCTGTGGAAACCGCCTTCGCACGGCTGTTACATCTCCATCCCAGTGTGTCTCTCTCTCTCTCTGTGTGTGTGTGTGTGAGGGAAAGAGTCACTAACCTATTAAATAAGCGTTGCGCTCCGTTTCCCTAGCTCCCTGCGTCGCTTTGTTTGGGAGCTCGGAGTCTGTGCCTAACAATAGAACTGTAGCCTATAACTTCACCCTGAACTAATGTTAAAATAGGTGTCACATCTGTTAAAACATTTGCTTTAGTCTGTCTATGGTTATGCATTTTAACTAACCTTTCCATACAGCCTTATGGATCTATAGCCTATATCATGTCATTGTCTCTTTTTGAGTCCGTTTGGTAAAGGACAACCCAGGTGTTACCAAGAGCCCGTGCTGTGATCCCTGCGCGTGAAGCTCACGGTCTTCTGTCTGTTCAGCAGGTCGTTGTGGTTCAGTTACACTAGCCTTGCCTTGAAAACCAGAAACTAGTTCAAGTCCACCATGTGCAACACAACCAGCTCTTTTTATATTGTCCTTTTAATTCAGTTAATCATTCAGTTAATCATTCAGTTAATCATTCAGTTAATCATTCAGTTTGACCCACACCTGTTGGCTTTGCGCAGTGGTGAAAAAAGTAGCATTTTCTTGAGTAAAAGTAAAGATACCTTAATAGAAAATGAAAGTAAAAGTGAAAGTCATCCAGTAAATCCTACTTGAGTAAAAGTATTTGGTTTTACATATACTTAAGTGTCAAAAGTAAATGTAATTTCTAAAATATACTTAAGTATCAAAAGTATAAATCATTTTCAATTCCTTATATAAAGCAAACCAGAGGGCACAATATAAATGTTTTATTTTATTTACAGATAGCCAGGAGCAGACTGCAACGCCCAGACATCATTTACAAACAAAGCATTTATGTTTAGTGAGTCCACTAGATCAGAGGCAGTAGGGATGACCAGGGATGTTCTCTTGATAAGTGTGTGAATTTGGCCATTTTCCTGTCCTGCTAAGCATTCAAAATGTAACGAGTACTTTTGGGTGTCAGGGAAAATGTATGGAGTAAAAAATACATCATTTCCTTTAGGAATGTAGTGATGCAAAAGTTAAAAAATATAATTTGTAAAGTACAGATACCCCTAAAAACTACTTTAGTACTTGAAAGTATTTTTACTTAAGTACTTTACACCGCATAAATTACACTGTGCATAAAATAACTCAAACCGTTTTGTCAGAAAAATAGGCTTTAGTATTTCCCTGAAAAGAGATATAGCCTTGGTTTATTCTACTAGATAAGTGGTTATTTTAGGCTACAACAGGCCTGTGACTTTTCAGCTGCGTGTGTTCACAGATTCAGAAGGTTGTTATTAGGACACTGTAGAGCAGTCTCTAATTACGAATCTCCTGTTTTTTTGACCAAGGAAAGTACAATCAAATGTACAAAATCCAATCAACGAGGGGAAGAAAGAGAGGTTTGGTTGGAGAAAGAGGGGAATAAGAGGTGAAAGGGCAGAGAGAGAACAACACACAGACATGTTGCTTACGGAATAAAAGAGAGGAGATGGAGGAGATGAGCTGATGGATTATAGAGTAATATATATTCTGGATACATTGTACAGAACTGTTGTTTTTATCAGCAGCAACATCATAAGAATCATCATCATCATCCTCAGCATCACTGTTCAGTTATGAAACCAAGACAGGATTCAGTCTTACAGTATATTCCAAGCGTCCCTAAATACACCACAACAGTAGAAACACACACACACACACACACACACACAAACAAACAGCCTTAACACACTGGCACCTTATTTGGGGAGAACGGGCTTGTGGTAATTGCTGGAGCGGAATCAGTGGAATGGTATCAAATACATCAAACACATGGTTTGATGCCATTCCATTAACTCCGTTCCAGTCCTCCCCTCAGCAGCCTCCACTGATTTTCACTCACTCTCTCATTGTCAGTCACAGCAAGATTTTCTTTCCATCTTTTCTTTCAATTGATATATTGTCACCCTTGCTCTGTCCATCCTTTCAGTGCAGAAAGCAAAGTCTGGTACACATCACCTATTCCCCTCCATTCCGTGCCCTTTCTCTGTCTCTGTGTGTTTCTCTGTGTGTTTCTCTGTGTGTGTCTGTCCAGTCATAATTGAATGACTTCCCTTTCCAGGAGAAGGTAGGCTACGCTCCATCTTTTTAGTTTATGTTCACAGAGATGTAGTGCTGCTCCTTCTCTCTTTCTCTCTCTCTCTCTCTCTCTCTCTCTCTTTCTCTCTCTCTCTCTCTCTCATTCTCAGTGCCGCCAGTGTCACCTCCCTCTAAAAAAAAAAAAATTAACAGTACTACTTATCAGCAGATACTTCATTTTAATCTGGAATCCCTAATTGAACAATAACAAAGTGGCCACCTCGCCTCTGTTTGGGTGAAAACCTGAGGATGGGCCTGGAGAAATGTAACCACTCTCAAATTCATAGACAGCTATGGATGCAAGGACTGGCCATCCATGATATCACAATCATAGCGTAAGTCGATATAGTGTTTGTTTACACACATTGGAGTTAAACAAGATTATATTTGTAGTTCTGATGGGGTATGACAGTTCAACTAAGCTCATGAGGCATTTAGAAGTTACATTCTTCTAGAATCAGTGGGTACATATCATTCATTTATACGTCCATAAATTGATGTAGCGACTAAGGATTCTAGCTTTAACTGAAACATGTATTGAGTTTATCATCATTTACAGATGTAGGATCTTAATTTGATCACCCTGTTGCAGGAGACATTTTGTGCAATGCAGGATATTTAAAACGTAGTGTATTTGAGGTTTAAAGGCTTCTGAAGTTTGTAACATGCCATTTGAAATTTCAGACATGATTTACCCCTACGAAAAATGGATCAACCCCTTCAAAAATGTCCATGAAATATAATCCTCATAATAATTCACATTTCCTCTTGCAGCTTCTATCTCAAGGCCATCAGACTGTTAAACAGCCATCACTGACACAGAGAGGCTGCTGCCTACATACAGACTCCAAATCATTGGCCACTTTAATGAATGGATCACTAGTCACTTTAATAATGCCATGTAATAATATTTACACATCTTGCATTACTCATCTCATGTGTATATGTTGTATTTTATACAATCTATTTCACTTTGCCTATGCCACTCAGTCATTGTTCATCATTCATGTATATATTCTTATTCCTTTACTTAGATTTGTGTGTATTAGGTAGTAGTTATGGAATTGTTAGATATTGCTGCACTGTTGAAGCACAAGCATTTCGCGACACTCGCAATAACATCTGCTAACCATGTGTATGTGACCAACAAAATTTGATTTGATTTGCAGGATAATTTTTTTCTTCTGTAGCAAACTGGCTCAAATTAAGATCCTACATCTGTACAACACTTGGAAAGAGTCTAATTTACAGCGATATACAGTATATTAGGATTTATATTCAGTTTCTCTATTTCTCTCTTTCACTCACTCACTCACACCTCTTTCTCTGGGGTGAAGGATACATAAGGGTTTAACAGATGTTAAACCTCTCTCCCTGGGGTAACAGCGGTACACCCCTCTGTCTCCCCAGTCTCTCACCCTCACACACCATCTCTCTTTATCTCTCTTTTTTTTCTCTGCCCATCCTCCTGTCTCACTTTCTTCTCTCTCTTCTCACACGTTCATCCTTTAACTGACAGAAGTGGGAGAGGCACCTCTACAGGCTAAGTACTTATTTCACCTCTTTCTGACACCATCTCTCTATCTCTCTCCCTCTCGCGCTCTTTCCACCCATCTCTCTCTCGCTCTCTCCACCCCTCTCTATCCCTCTTTCTCGCTCTTTCCACCTTTCGCTCTCTCTCTCTCTCTCTCTCTTACTCTCTCTCACTCTCTCTAATTAACTAGGTTTTAGTAACAAACCTTTGGGCTTTGGAGTTTCCATGGTTACACCAACATCCAATCTTGTCGGTCCACGTCTTTGTGTGTGTGTGTGAGATATGTGTGTGTGCGTGGTTGTGCATGCACATGGACATGTTTTGGCTGTGCATGCGCTGGGCTCTGTTTT
This sequence comes from Oncorhynchus mykiss, assembly GCF_013265735.2. Taxonomy (NCBI): domain Eukaryota; kingdom Metazoa; phylum Chordata; class Actinopteri; order Salmoniformes; family Salmonidae; genus Oncorhynchus; species Oncorhynchus mykiss. The sequence continues at coordinate 27,332,307 of NC_048578.1, read as the reverse complement.
TAATGCTTTTGTCTTCCAGAGGGACAGACAGATGTTGCCATTCTGCTGCCTCCTCTCGCTCCTCTCCTCTCGCTCCTCTTTTCTCCTCTCGGCCGCTCCTCTCTTGAGACCATGTGAATAGAGGCTCCTGGATAGGCGGGATGCTGTCTGTCCCAAATATCAATGTCTAAAATCTCCCCCTCTCTCCCTCTTGTTCTCTCTCCTCTCCCCTGTATTTCCCTGTCTGAATGGCTAGCTGTCCAGAAGAGTTACACACTGAACCAGTGTCCAGTGCTGCATCTGGCTGGTGTGGTGCTGTGGTGTCCTCATATCGACCAGCCTGTCAGGTTAAAGTTGCTCTGTATTGGATCATGACTCCTGGTGGCAGGGCAGGAACCGAAATAACTGAATTTTATTCCAGCCCGCTTCAAATCAATTGAGTGATGAAGGCTGAGGATGGAGCTTGTGACATCACTGAGATCAAAGGTCATAAGTCAGAGGCAGCGCTGATGACACAATGGACCAATCCCAGAGCTATATATATATATATGGCTCAGTCATACTGCTGTTTATTTCCAGGAAGGTTGGAATAAGACCTTGAAGGGCTATACAATCCTGCCAGCTAGAAGGTATATTTGCATTATAAAGAATGTTTTCTCATGATGTTTCTCTTTTCTGTTTTATCTTTCAGCCAACAAGACTCTGCTGGGGGGAGGAGGAGGTGAGTCATTCTGTCGCTCTTTACTCTGTTATTTCTGTTCCCTTGTTCCTGGAGAGAAAGAATACTGTGTGTGTGTGTGTGTGTGTGTGTGTGTTAGACCTGGGATAACTATAGTTAACTATGCTTCATCGAAAGTAAAATAAAAATTGGGGTTTACTTACTTTGGAGGTGACTACAACTAGTCAAATCCCAAAAACAGATCCAAAAAAAATGACAACTTTTTAAAACGATTTGAATACAGATCTGAGAAAGCAACTACTTTCCAAAAATATTTCAATACAGATCTCATGAAGTGACTACTTTTCAGAAACAATTGGATTGGCTGCCTTCAACTAATGGCAGGGCTGTATCTGGATGTTGATGACAACAATAGAATGAATAGAGCACAAACAATCTTCTCTACTATTCCAGTCTATCTGACAGTCATATTTGATCTACACAATACATTTCTATCTGAACATTCTGTAAATATTCATTCTGAATGTCCATTGACCCAGGTGTACATAATCAAACCAATTAACCAATAATAAGTTGTACAGATAAGTATAGATACGTTTTGACTCTCAACAACCATATGACTCTTTCAACATGCCAATGAAAAGGTTGAAAGCTGCAATTCATTTAATGATACCCGAAAATACTGCAGGGAAATTCTAAGCCATTTGCGAACATTGCAAATAGCAAGTTGGATGCTTAGCAAAAACAACTCTGAACCTCTTTGTCCATCTGACGGTAAGTGTTCTTGTTTCAAACACACACTATAACATCTTTAAAGGGATAGTTTGCTCAGAATACAAACTAACATGATTTTCCACCTACCTTGGCTATAGTTGATTCAAGTTGTTGGATATTTCCTTTCTACAGTTAATAGACATGTTGTTACTGTTGGCATTCTCAGTAACACTTAACATTAAACCGTTATTGTTCCTGTGTTATACAATTGCAGTTACTTTTGGAACATTTTGTTAGCATGTTATATAATACATTGGTAATTGCATTTTAATTGCATAGCAATGAGCTTAGAGTTTTTGTAGCTACTGTACACAAGAGGAATAGTGACTGTTTCTTATTCTACTGGAATAACTCCATTATTATGCAACTATAAATCAACGTCCTATGTAACAACAATGTTGCTATTGTAATAATCACTAAGTTGCTACACATGTATAAGAACTGGATGTTACTGCATTACCTTTTGTCACTCATTATCAAAATCATTTGTTAGTCATTTTGAAGCTGCAAAAGTGGTTTACTCTAATGTTGAGGCGATTCAATGTCAAATCAAATGTTATTTGTCTCATACACATGGTTAGCAGATGTTAATGCGAGTGTAGCGAAATGCTTGTGCTTCTAGTTCCGACAATGCAGTAATATCCAACGAGTAATCTAACCTAACAATTTCACAACAATTACCTTACAAGTGTATGGATAAAGGAATGAATAAGAATGTGCACATAAAAATATATGAATGAGTGATGGTATAGAACGGCATAGGCAAGATGCAGTAGATGGTATAGAGTACAGTATATACATATGAGATGAGTAATGTAGGGTATGTAAACATTATATGAAGTGGCATTGTTTAAAGTGGCTAGTGATACATTTATTACATCAATTTTTCCATTATTAAAGTGGCTGGAGTTGAGTCAGTATGTTGGCAGCAGCCACTCAATGTTAGTGATGGCTGTTTAACAGTCTGATGGCCTTGAGATAGAGGCTGTTTTTCAGTCTCTCGGTCCCTGCTTTTATGCATCTGTACTGACCTTCCCTTCTGGATGATAGTGGGGTGAAAAGGCAGTGGCTCGGGTGGTTGTTGTCCTTGATGATCTTTATGGACTTCCTGTGACATCGGGTGGTGTAGGTGTCCTGGAGGGCAGGTAGTTTGCCCCCGGTGATGCGTTGTGCAGACCTCACTACCCTCTGGAGAGCCTTACGGTTATGGGCGGAGCAGTTGCCGTACCAGGCAGTGATACAACTCGACAGGATGCTCTCGATTGTGCATCTGTAAAAGTTTGTGAGGGTTTTTGGTGACAAGCCGACTTTCTTCAGCCTCCTGAGATTGAAGAGGCGCTGCTGCGCCTTCTTCACCACACTGTCTGTGTGGTTGGACCATTTCAGTTTGTCCGTGATGTGTACACCGAGGAACTTAAAACTTTTTACCCTCTCCACTACTGTCCCGTCGATGTGGATAGGGTGGTGCTCCCTCTGCTGTTTCCTGAAGTCCACGATCAGCTCCTTTGTTTTGTTGATGTTGAGTGTGAGGTTATTTTCCTGACACCACACTCCGAGGGCCCTCACCTCCTCCCTGTAGGCCGTCTCGTCGTTGTTGGTAATCAAGTCTACCACTGTAGTGTTGTCTGCAAACTTGATGATTGAGTTGGAGGCGTGCATGGCCACACAGTCGTGGGTGAACAGGGAGTACAGGAGAGGGCTGAGAACGCACCCTTGTGGGGCCCCAGTGTTGCGGATCAGTGGGGTGGAGATGTTGTTACCTACCCTCACCACCTGGTGGCGGCCCGTCAGGAAGTCCAGGACCCAGTTGCACAGGGCGGTGTTTGGACACAAGGTCTCGAGCTTGATGATGATTTTGGAGGGTACTATGTTGTTAAATGCTGAGCTGTAGTCGATGAACAGCATTCTCACATAGGTATTCCTCTTGTCCAGATGTGTTAGGGCAGTGTGCAGTGTGATTGTGATTGCGTCGTCTGTGGACCTATTGGGGCGGTAAGCAAATTGGAGTGGGTCTAGGTGTCAGGTAGGGTGGAGGTGATATGGTCCTTGACTAGTCTCTCAAAGCCCTTCATGATGACGGAATTGAGTGCTACGGGACGGTAGTCATTTAGCTCAGTTACCTTAGCTTTCTTGAGAACAGGGACAATGGTGGCCCCCTTGAAGCATGTCAGGACAGCAGACTGGGATAAGGATGGATTGAATATGTCCGTAAACACACCAGCCAGCTGGTCTGCGCATGCTCTGAGGACGCGGCTGGGGATGCCGTCTGGGCCTGCAGCCTTGCGAGGGTTGACACGTTTAAATGTTTTGCTCACGTCAGCTGCAGTGAATGAGAGCCCGCAGGTTTTGGTAGCGGGCCGTGTCAGTGTCACTTAATTGTCCTCAAAGCAGGCAAAGAAGTTGTTTAGTCTGTCTGGGAGCAAGACATCCTGGTCCGCGACGGGGCTGGTTTTCCTTTTATAGTCCGTGATTGACTGTAGACCCTGCCACATACCTCTCTGTTGAATTGCGACTCTACTTTGTCTCTATACTGACGCTTAGCTTGTTTGATTGCCTTGCTGGGGGAATAGCTACACTGTTTGTATTCGGTCATGTTTCCGGTCACCTTGCCCTGATTTAAGCAGTGGTTCGCGCTTTCAGTTTTGCGCGAATGCTGCCATCAACCAACGGTTTCTGGTTGGGGAATGTTTTAATAGATGCTGTGGGTACGACATCGCCGATGCACTTGCTAATAAACCCGCTCACCGAATCAGCGTATTCATCAATGTTGTTGTTCGCCGCAATGCGGAACATATCCCAGTCCACGTGATTGAAGCAATCTTGAAGCGTTGATTCCGATTGGTCGGACCAGCGTTGAACAGACCTGAGCGCGGGAGCTTCCTGTTTTAGTTTCTGTCTATAGGCTGGAAGCAACAAAATGGAGTCGTGGTCAGCTTTTCCGAAAGGAGGGCGGGGGAGGGCCTTATATGCGTCGCGGAAGTTGGAATAACAATGATCCAGGGTTTTGCCAGCCCTGGTTGCGCAATCGATATGCTGATAGAATTTAGGGAGCCTTGTTTTGAGATTAGCCTTGTTAAAATCCCCAGCTACAATAAATGCAGCCTCAGGATATGTGGTTTACATAGAGTCAAATGAAGTTCGTTCAGGGCCATCGATGTGTCTGCTTGGGGGGGGGGGGGGGGGGGATATATCTGCGGCTGTGATTATAATCGAAGAGAATTCTCTAGGTAGATAATGCGGTTGGCATTTGATTGTGAGGAATTCTAAGTCAGGTGAACAAAAGGACTTGAGTTCCTGTATGTTGTTATGATGACACCACGTCTCGTTAATCATAAGGCATACACCGCCGCCCCTCTTCTTACCAGAAAGATGGTTGTTTCTGTCAGCGCGATGCATGAAGAAACCAGCTGGCTGTACCAACTCCGATAGCGTGTCTCGAGTGAGCCATGCTTCCGTGAAACAAAGAACGTTACAGTCTCTGATGTGTCTCTGGAAGGCAACCCTTGCACGGATTTGTTGTCAAGAGACTGGACATTGGTGAGTAGTATGCTCGGGAGCGTTGCTCGATGTGCCCGTCTACGGAGCCTGACCAGAAGACCGCTCCGTCTGCCCCTTCTACAGCGTCGTTGTTTTGGGTCCCCGGCTGGGATCCGATCCATTGTCCTCGGTGGTGGGCAAAACAGAGGATCCGCTTCGGGAAAGTCGTATTCCTGGTCGTAATGTTGGTGAGTTGACGTTGCTCTTCTAGATATCTAGTTCTATATATCTTATATGTAATAAAACCTAAGATTACCTGGGGTAACAATGTAAGAAATAACACATAAAAAAACAATACTGCATAGTTTCCTAGGAACGCGAAGCAAGGCAACCATCTCAGTCTGCGCAGGAAGTATTTAATTCTATCTATAGGCTATATTAAGATTCATATCTGAGAGCCCTCCAAACTATGTGCTAATGATCATATATTTAGACTAATTCAACTAACTGTTGTAGTTTTTGGTTCTTCATCAAATATTTGGCAGCCATATACAGTTGAAGTCGGAAGTTTACAAACACTTTAGCCAAATATATTTAAACTCAGTTTTTCACAATTCCTGACATTTAATCCTAGTAAAAATCCCCTGTTAGTTAGGATCACCACTTCATTTTAAGAATGTGATATGTCAGAATAATAGTAGAGAGAATGATTTATTGCAGCTTTTATTTCTTTCATCACATTCCCAGTGTGTCAGAAGTTTACATACACTCAATTAGTATTCGGTAGCATTGCCCTTGTCACGGCTGGCTGAAGAACTGAACCAAGGTGCAGCATGGTAAGCGTACATTTTCTTTATTTAAACCAAACCGTGAAGCTTTGGGCTATGTGCCCTGAACAAATTCAAAATTAACTTCCCACAAAACAGGTGCAAGAAAAGGGTACCTAAGTATGATTCTCAATCAGATACAACGATAGACAGCTGTCCCTGATTGGAAACCATACCAGGCCAAGACATAGAAATACAAACATAGAAGAAAGGACATAGAATGCCCACCCTAGTCAAACCCTGGCCTAACCAAAATAGAGAATAAAAAGCCTCTCTATGGCCAGTGCGTGACAGTACCCCTCCCCAAAGGTGCGGACTCCGGCCGCAAAACCTGACTCTAACGGGGAGGGTCCGGGTGGGCCTTCTTACGGCGGCGGCTCGGGTGCGGGACCCTCGCAGCGGGCCCCGGACTGAAGACCCTCGTAGAGGGCGCCTCTAGACTGAGGGTCTGCGACTCTGGATTGAGGAGGGTCTGCGACTCTGGACTGAGGAGGGGCTGCGGCTCCGGACTGAGGAGGGGCTGCGGCTCTGGCAGCTCCGGACAGGAGGGCGGCTCTGGCAGCTCCGGACAGGAGGGCGGCTCTGGCAGCTCCGGACAGGAGGGCGGCTCTGGCTCTGGCAGCTCCGGACAGGAGGGCGGCTCTGGCAGCTCCGGACAGGAGGGAGCACCTGGAGGGAGGAGACGGAGAGACAGCCTGGTACGTGGGGCTGCCACCGGAGGCCTGGTGCGTAGTGGAACGGATACACAGGGCCGTGGAGGTGCACTGGCGGTCTCGAGCGCAGAGCTGGCCCCACCCATTCTGGCTGGATGCCAGCGTCCCCCCAGCAAATGCGGGACGACGATAGACAACTGTCCCTGATTGAGAACCATACCTGGCCAAGACATAGAAAAAAGGACATAGAATGCCCACCCCAGTCACACCCTGGCCCAACCAAAATAGAGAATAAAAAGCCTCTCTATGGCCAGGGCGTGACAGCCTTTAAATGGTTTAACTTGGGGCAAACGTTTCGGGTAGCCTTCCACAAGCTTCCCACAATAATTTGGGTGAATTTTGGCCCATCCTCCTGACAGAGCTGGTGTAACTGAGTCAGGTTTGTAGGCCTCCTTGCTCGCACATGCTTTTTCAGTTCTGCCCACACATTTTTTATAGGATTGAGGTCAGGGCTTTGTGATGGCCACTCTAACACCTTGACTTTGTTGTCCTTAAGCCATTTTGCCACAATTTTGGAAGTATGCTTGGGGTCATTGTCCATTTGGAAGACCCATTTGCGACCAAGCTTTAACTTCCTGACTGATGTCTTGAGATGTTGCTTCAATATATCCACATCATTTTACTTTCTCATGATGCCATCTATTTTGTGAAGTGCACCAACCAGTCCCTCCTGCAGCAAAGCACCACCACAACATGTTGCTGCCACCGCTGTGCTTCACGGTTGGGATGGTGTTCTTCGGCTTGCAAGCATCTCTCTTTTTCCTCCAAATATAACGATGGTCATTATGGCCAAACAGTTCTATTTTTGTTTCATCAGACCAGAGGACATTTCTCCAAAAAGTATGATCTTTGTCCCCATGTGCAGTTGCAAACTGTAGTCTGGCTTTTTTATGGAGGTTTTGGAGCAGTGGCTTCTTCCTTGCTGAGTGGCCTTTCAGGTTATGTTGATATAGAACTTGTTTTACTGTGGATATAGATACTTTTGTACATGTGTCCTCAAGCATCTTCACAAGGTCCTCTGCTGTTGTTCTGGGAATGATTTGCGCTTTTCACACCAAAGTACGTTCATCTCTAGGAGAAAGAATGCGTCTCCTTCCTGAGCGGCATGATGGATGCATGGTCCCATGGTATTTATACTTGTGTACTATTGTTTGTACAGATGAACATGGTACCTTCAGGCATTTGGAAATTGCTCCAAAGGATGAACCAGACTTGTGGAGGTCTACAATTGTTCTTCTGGGGTCTTGGCTGATTTCATTTGATTTTCCCATGATGTCAAGCAAAGAGGCACTGAGTTTGAAGGTAGGCCTTGAAATCCATCCACAGGTTCACCTCCAATTGACTCAAATTATGTCAATTAGCCTATCAGAAGTTCTAAAGCCATGACATCATTTTCTGGAATTTTCCAAGCTGTTTAAAGGCACAGTCAACTCAGTGTATGTAAACTTCTGACCCACTGGAATTGTGTTACAGTGAATTATAAGTGACATAATCTGTAAACAATTGTTGGAAAAATGACTTGTGTCATGCACAAAGTAGATGTCCTAACCGACTTGCCAGAACTATAGTTTGTTAACAAGAAATGTGTGGAGTGGTTGAAAAACTTCCGACCAGTCAAAAGTTTGGACACACTTACTCATTCAAGGGTTTTTCTTTATTTTTGACTATTTTCTACATTGTAGAATAATAGTGAAGACATCAAAACTATGGAATCATGTAGTAACCAAAAAAGTCTTAAACCAATGAAAATATATTTGAGGTTTGAGATTCTTCAAAGTAGCCACCCTTTGCCTTGATGATAGCTTTACACACTCTTGGCATTCTATTAACCAGCTTCACCTGGAATGCTTTTCTAACAGTCTTGTGCACATATGCTGAACACTTGTTGGCTGCTTTTCCTTCACCCTGCAGTCCAACTCCTCCCAAACCATCTCAATTGGGTTGAGGTCGGGTGATTGTGAAGGCCAGGTCATCTGATGCAGCAATCCATCACTCTCCTTCTTGGTCAAATAGCCGTTACACAGCCTGGAGGTGTGTTGGGTCATTGTCCTGTTAAAACAAATGATAGTCCCACTAAGTGCTAAAACAGATGGGATGGCGTATCGCTGCAGAATGCTTAGGTAGCCGTGCTGGTTAAGTGTGCCTTGAATTCAAAATAAATCACAACAGTGACAACATCCAAGCACTCCCACACATCACACCTCCTCCTCCATGCTTCACAGTGGGAACCACACATGCGGAGATAATCCGTTCACTTATTCAGCGTCTCACAAAGACATGGCGGTTGGAACCAGAATCTCAAATTTGAACTTATCAGACCAAAGGACAGATTTCCGCTGGTCTAACGTCCATTGCTCGTGTTTCTTGGCCCAACCAAGTCTATTCTTATTGGTGACTTAGTAGTGATTTATTTGCAGCAATTCGTGAAGGCAATGAAGGCCTGATTCACACAATCTCTTCTGAACAGTTGATGTTGAGATATATCTGTTTATTGAACAGTTCTCTGACTTCATGAGTGTGAGAGAGAGAGGAAATGTTTTTGCAAGTGTGTGTGTGTGGTGTATGTGTGGTGTGTGTTTGCATCCAGCTTCCGAGTTAGTATATTATGTGAGACTGCTGGTGAGAAGTCATTAGTACAGTGCATTTGAAAGTATTCAGACCCCTACATTTTGTTACGTTACAGCCTTATTCTAAAATTGATTAAATCGTTTTTTCCCCCTCATCAATCTACACACAATACCCCATAACGATGAAGCAAAAACACTTAAGTATTCAGACCCTTTACGCAGTACTTTGTTAAAGCACTTTGGCAGCGATTACAGCCTTGAGTCTTCTTTGGTATGACACTGCAAGCTTGGCACACCTGTATTTTGCGGGTTTCTAACATTCTTCTTCACAAGCTCTGTCAGGTTGGATGGGGAGTGTCGCTGCAGAGCTATTTTCAGATCTCTCCAGAGATGTTCGATCGGGCTCAATTCCGGACTCTGGCTGGACCACTCAAGGACATTCAGAGACTTGTCCCGAGGCCACCCCTGCGTTGTCTTGGCTGTGGGCTTAGGGTCGTTGTCCTGTTGGAAGGTGAACCTTCTCCCCAGTCTGAGGTCTGAAGTCCTGTACTTTACTCCATTCATCTTTGCCTCGATCCTGACTAGACTCCCGGTCCCTGCCACTGAAAAACATCCCCACAGCATGATGCTGCCGCCACCATGCTTCACTGTAGGAATGGTGACAGATTACCTCTAGATGTGATGCTTGGTATTCAGGCCAAAGAGTTCAATCTTGGTTTCATCAGAACAGAAAATCTTGTTTCTCATGGTCTGAGAGTCCTTTAGCCCAAGCGGGCTGTCATGTGCCCTCTAAGTGAGGAGTGGCTTCCATCCGGCCACTCTGCCATAAAGGCCTGATTGGTGGAGTGTTGCAGAGATGGTTGTCCTTCTGGAAGGTTCATCCATCTTCACAGCGGAACTCTGGAGCTCTGTCAGAGTGACCATCGGGTTCTTGGTCACCTCCCTGACCAAGGCCGTTCTCCCCCGATTGCTCAGTTGAGTCGGGCAGCCAGCTCTAGGACGAGTCTTGGTGTTTCCAAACTTCTTCCATTTAAGAATGATTGAGGCCACTGTGTTCTTGGGGACCTTCAATGCTGCATAAATGTTTTGGTACCCTTCCCCAGATCTGTGCCTCGACACATTCCTGTCTCTGAGCTCTACGGACTATTCTTTTGACCTCATGGCTTGGTTTCTGCTCTGACTGTCAACTGTGGGACCGTATATAGACAGGTGTGTGTCTTTCCATATCATCTCCAATCAATTGAATTTACCACAGGTAGACTCCAATCAAGTTGTAGAAACATCTCAAGGATGATATTTGGAAACAGGCTGCACCTGAGCTCAATTTCGAGTCCGATAGCAAAGGGTCTGAATACTTAAGTACATTTTGTAATTTTTTTATTATTTATACATTTGCAAACATTTTTTTTTTTTTTTTTTTAAACTATTTTTGCTTGTAAGGTGTACCTTGTGTGTAGGTTGAGGAACAGTTTTTATTGAATCAGTTTTAGATTAAGGCTGTAACTTAACAAAATGTGTTTAAAGGGAAGCGTCCTGAATCCTTTCTGAATGCACTGTATATCATTTATTACTATGGGGTGCTGTGTATATAAACAGTAATTTCTCAGTCTGTTGTTAAGTCAGTGCTTTGCGGCGTGTGTGTGGTGTTGAGAGACTGTGGAGGTAATCGATACCAGTGATAAATCTGTACTACTAGTGGCCAGTCACTCAGACCCCCCCACCCCCACCCCCCCAGCTGAGGGTGTGACCATGTGAGTGCAACCGTGTGTGTGAGTGCGTGCCAAAGTGTGTTTGTGTGTGTGTTATTCACCCAGAAGGCCAGCTGTGTTTGGTCTATCCCAGGCAGTCTTCCTGTCGCTGCATGTCCATGGCAGTGTCTCAGGTTGCTACGCAGGGCAATTCTTCCTGCCTGTTTGGAGGGAAATAGTAGTGGTGGACCACAAATGGGAATTAGCTATATGTAGCTACTGTAACTTATTTTGTGCAATACTTAGAGTATGTTATGCATGGTCCCTGGCTGCTGAATAAACAAATAAATAAATGAAGATGTCATATTCAGAAACAAAGCTAAGACCTAGAAGGAGGATTCTACCACCAGATATACTACATGGTAGATATACTAAAAGTATGTGGACACCCCTTCAAATTAGTGGATTCTGCTATTTCAGCCACACCGGTTGCTGACATAGTAACTAGACTGGGCACGCTCGTGTGTCCACGCTTGTTGATTTTGTCCAGACACGATCAGGACACACAGGTTGAAATATCAAAACTAACCCTGAACCAACTACATTCATTTGGGGACAGGTCGAAATACATAAAACAATTATGGCCATTTTAGCTAGCTAGCTTGCTGTTGCTAGCTAATTTGTCCTGGGATATAAACATTGGGTTGTTATTTTACCTGAAATGTACAAGGTCCTTTTTAAAATAAAATGTAATTTTTTTAGAATTTTGACCAATTTTGAGTCACACACAATTGTGTGTTCTCAACTCCGACAATTAATCCACAGATAAAAGGGGAAACCTAGTTAGTTTCTAGTAATCTCTCCTTGTTCAGTCTTTTTTACTTCTGTGGATTTTACATGGCGCTCAGCAACCAACTTTAAGATGCATTAGTCTCTGCAGCAAAGCACCCCCACAACATGATGCTGCCACCCCCGTGCTTCACGGTTGGGATGGTGTTCTTCGACTTGCAAGCCTCCCCCCTTTTCCTCCAAACATAACGATGGTCATTATGGCCAAACAGTTCTATTTTAGTTCTATCAGACCAGAGGATATTTCTCCAAAAAGTATGATCTTTGTCCCCATGTGCAGATGCAAACTGTAGTCTGGCTTTTTGTATGGCGGTTTTGGAGCAGTGGCTTCTTCCTTGCTGAGTGGCCTTTCAGGTTATGTCAATATATGACTCATTTTACTGTGGATATAGATACTTTTGTACCTGTTTCCTCCAGCATCTTCACAAGGTCCTCTGCTGTTGTCCTGGGATTGATTTGCACTTTTCGCACCAAAGTACGTTCATCTCTAGGTGACAGAATGTGTCTCCTTCCTGAATGGTATGATGGCTGCGTGGTCCCATGGTGTTCATACTTGTGTATTATTGTTTGCACCGTCAATCTATTGTTTGTACCTTCAGGCATTTGGAAATTGCTCCCAAGGATAAACCAGACTTGTGGAGGTCTACAATTGTTTTTCTGATGTCTTGGCTGATTTCTTTTGATTTTCCCATGGTGTCAAGCAAAGAGGCACTGAGTTTGAAGGTAGGCCTTGAAATATATCCACAGGTACACCTCCAATTGACTCAAATGATGTCAATTAGCCTATCAGAAGCTTCTAAAGCCATGACATAATTTTCTGGAATTTTCCAAGCTGTTTAAAGGCACAGTCAACTTAGTGTATGTAAACTTCTGACCCACTGGAATTGTGTTACAGTGAATTATAAGTGAAATAATCTGTCTGTAAACAATTGTTGGAAAAATTATTTGTTGTGCACAAAGTAGATCTCCTAACCGACTTGCCAAAAGTATAGTTTGTTAAAACCTCTTTGGGCTGAGATCCCGCTTACGGGATCGATTTGACAACAGCCAGTGAAAGTGCAGGGCGCCAAATTCAAAACAACAGAAATCCCATATTTAAAATTCCTCAAACATACAAGTATTTTACACCATTTTAAAGATAGATTTAAAAATATATATATACAGTGGGGCAAAAAAGTATTTAGTCAGCCACCAATTGTGCAAGTTCTCCCACTTAAAAAGATGAGAGGCCTGTAATTTTCATCATAGGTACACTTCAACTATGACAGACAAAATGAGAAAATCACATTGTAGGATTTTTAATGAATTTATTTGCAAATTATGGTGGAAAATAAGTATTTGGTCAATAACAAAATTGTATCTCAATACTTTGTTATATACCCTTTGTTGGCAATGACAGAGGTCAAACGTTTTCTGTAAGTCTTCACAAGGTTTTCACACATTGTTGCTGGTATTTTGGCCCATTCCTCCATGCAGATCTCCTCTAGAGCAGTGATGTTTTGGGACTGTTGCTGAGCAACACGGACTTTCAACTCCCTCCAAAGATTTTCTATGGGGTTGAGATCTGGAGACTGGCTAGGCCACTCCAGGACCTTGAAATGCTTCTTCCGAAGCCACTCCTTTGTTGCCCGGGCGGTGTGTTTGGGATCATTGTCATGCTGAAAGACCCAGCCACGTTTCATCTTCAAGCCCTTGCTGATGGAAGGAGGTTTTCACTCAAAATCTCACAATACATGGCCCCATTTCATTCTTTCCTTTACACGGATCAGTCGTCATGGTCCCTTTGCAGAAAAACAGCCCCAAAGCATGATGTTTCCACCCCCATGCTTCACAGTAGGTATGGTGTTCTTTGGATGCAACTCATCATTCTTTGTCCTCCAAACACAACGAGTTGAGTTTTTACCAAAAAGTTATATTTTGGTTTCATCTGACCATATGACATTCTCCCAATCTTCTTCTGGATCATCCAAATGTTCTCTAGCAAACTTCAGACGGGCCTGGACATGTGTCCCCCTGCTTAAGCCAGTACGTCTGGCACTGCAGGATTTGAGTCCCTGGCGGCGTAGTGTGTTACTGATGGTAGGCTTTGTTACTTTGGTCCCAGCTCTCTGCATGTCATTCACTAGGTCCCCTCGTGTGGTTCTGGGATTTTTGCTCACCGTTCTTGTGATCATTTTGACCCCACGGGGTGAGATCTTGTGTGGAGCCCCAGATCGAGGGAAATTATCAGTGGTCAATCAGTGTCTTACATTTCCTTATAATTGCTCCCACAGTTGATTTCTTCAAACCAAGCTGCTTACCTATTGTAGATTCAGTCTTCCCAGCCTGGTGCAGGTCTACAATTTTCTTTCTGATGTCCTTTGACAGCTCTTTGGTCTTGGCCATAGTGGAGTTTGGAGTGTGACTGTTTGAGGTTGTGGACAGGTGTCTTTTATACTGATAACAAGTTCAAACAGGTGCCATTAATACAGGTAACGAGTGGAGGACAGATGAGCCTCTTAAAGAAGAAGTTACAGGTCTGTAAGAGCCAGAAATCTTGCTTGTTTGTAGGTGACCAAATACTTATTTTCCACCATAATTTGCAAATAAATTCATAAAAAATCCTACAATGTGATTTTCTGGATTTTTTTCAAATTTTGTCTGTCATAGTTGAAGTGTACCTATGATGAAAATTACAGGCCTCTCTCATCTTTTTAAGTGGGAGAACTTGCACAATTGGTGGCTGACTAAATACTTTTTTGCCCTACTGTATGTTAGGTCAGAGTCGAGTCACAGAAAAACACAGCCATTTTTCCAGCCAAAGAGAGGAGTCACAAAAAGCAGAAATAATCACCCAACATCAGCGCCCGATCTCACTATGCTCTTGTGGCTGAATGGAAGAATGTCCCCACAGCAATGTTCCAACATATTGTGGAAAGCCTTGCCAGAAGAGTGGAGGCTGTTATAGCAGCAAAGTGGGGACCAACTCCATATTAATAAACATGATTTTGGAATTAGACACCATGTAGTGTATCTGGTTCCATACTCAGCTTCTCTCTAAGGAGGATTATACCACCAGATATCTGGTTCCGTACTCAGCTTCTCGTTAAGGAGGATTATACCACCAGATATCTGGTTCAGTACTCAGCTTCTCTCTAAGGAGGATTATACCACCAGATATCTGGTTCCGTACTCAGCTTCTCTCTAAGGAGGATTATACCACCAGATATCTGGTTCCGTACTCAGCTTCTCACTAAGGAGGATTATACCACCAGATATCTGGTTCAGTACTCAGCTTCTCTCTAAGGAGGATTATACCGCCAGATATCTGGTTCCGTACTCAGCTTCTCTCTAAGGAGGATTATACCACCAGATATCTGGTTCCGTACTCAGCTTCTCTCTAAGGAGGATTATACCACCAGATATCTGGTTCCGTACTCAGTTTCTCTCTAAGGAGGATTATACCACCAGATATCTGGTTTCGTACTCAGCTTCTCTCTAAAAAGGATTATACCACCAGATATCTGGTTTCGTACTCAGCTTCTCTCTAAGGAGGATTATACCACCAGATATCTGGTTCCATACTCAGTTTCTCTCTGAGGATTATACCACCAGATATCTGGTTCCATATTCAGCTTCTCTCTAAGGAGGATTATACCACCAGATATCTGGTTCCATACTCAGCTTCTCTCTAAGGAGGATTATACCACCAGATATCTTGTTCCTTACTCAGCTTCTCTCTGAGGATTATACCACCAGATATCTGGTTCCGTACTCAGCTTCTCTCTAAGGAGGATTATACCACCAGATATCTGGTTCCATACTCAGCTTCTCTCTGAGGATTATACCACCAGATATCTGGTTCCGTACTCAGCTTCTCTCTAAGGAGGATTATACCACCAGATATCTGGTTCCATACTCAGCTTCTCTCTGAGGATTATACCACCAGATATCTGGTTCCATACTCAGCTTCTCTCTGAGGATTATACCACCAGATATCTGGTTCCATATTCAGCTTCTCTCTAAGGAGGATTATACCACCAGATATCTGGTTCCATACTCAGCTTCTCTCTAAGGAGGATTATACCACCAGATATCTTGTTCCTTACTCAGCTTCTCTCTGAGGATTATACCACCAGATATCTGGTTCCGTACTCAGCTTCTCTCTAAGGAGGATTATACCACCAGATATCTGGTTCCATACTCAGCTTCTCTCTGAGGATTATACCACCAGATATCTGGTTCCGTACTCAGCTTCTCTCTAAGGAGGATTATACCACCAGATATCTGGTTCCATACTCAGCTTCTCTCTGAGGATTATACCACCAGATATCTGGTTCCGTACTCAGCTTCTCTCTAAGGAGGATTATACCACCAGATATCTGGTTCCGTACTCAGTTTCTCTCTAAGGAGGATTATACCACCAGATATCTGGTTTCGTACTCAGCTTCTCTCTAAAAAGGATTATACCACCAGATATCTGGTTTCGTACTCAGCTTCTCTCTAAGGAGGATTATACCACCAGATATCTGGTTCCATACTCAGTTTCTCTCTGAGGATTATACCACCAGATATCTGGTTCCATATTCAGCTTCTCTCTAAGGAGGATTATACCACCAGATATCTGGTTCCATACTCAGCTTCTCTCTAAGGAGGATTATACCACCAGATATCTTGTTCCTTACTCAGCTTCTCTCTGAGGATTATACCACCAGATATCTGGTTCCGTACTCAGCTTCTCTCTAAGGAGGATTATACCACCAGATATCTGGTTCCATACTCAGCTTCTCTCTGAGGATTATACCACCAGATATCTGGTTCCGTACTCAGCTTCTCTCTAAGGAGGATTATACCACCAGATATCTGGTTCCATACTCAGCTTCTCTCTGAGGATTATACCACCAGATATCTGGTTCCATACTCAGCTTCTCTCTGAGGATTATACCACCAGATATCTGGTTCCATATTCAGCTTCTCTCTAAGGAGGATTATACCACCAGATATCTGGTTCCATACTCAGCTTCTCTCTAAGGAGGATTATACCACCAGATATCTTGTTCCTTACTCAGCTTCTCTCTGAGGATTATACCACCAGATATCTGGTTCCGTACTCAGCTTCTCTCTAAGGAGGATTATACCACCAGATATCTGGTTCCATACTCAGCTTCTCTCTGAGGATTATACCACCAGATATCTGGTTCCGTACTCAGCTTCTCTCTAAGGAGGATTATACCACCAGATATCTGGTTCCATACTCAGCTTCTCTCTGAGGATTATACCACCAGATATCTGGTTCCGTACTCAGCTTCTCTCTAAGGAGGATTATACCACCAGATATATGGTTCTATACGCTCTCCTCTCACCGTCTATCAACTCTAGATATCTGGTTCTATACGCTCTCCTCTCACCGTGTATCAACTCTAGATATCTGGTTCTATACGTTCTCCTCTCACCGTGTATCAACTCTAGATATCTGGTTCTATACGCTCTCCTCTCACTGTGTATCAACTCTAGATATCTGGTTCTATACGCTCTCCTCTCACTGTGTATCAACTCTAGATATCTGGTTCTATATGTTCTCCTCTCACCGTGTATCAGCTCTAGATATCTGGTTCTATATGTTCTCCTCTCACTGTGTATCAGCTCTAGATATCTGGTTCTATATGTTCTCCTCTCACTGTGTATCAACTCTAGATATCTGGTTCTATACGCTCTCCTCTCACTGTGTATCAGCTCTAGATATCTGGTTCTATACGCTCTCCTCTCACTGTGTATCAACTCTAGATATTTGGTTCTATACGCTCTCCTCTCACCGTGTATCAACTCTAGATATCTGGTTCTATACGCTCTCCTCTCACTGTGTATCAGCTCTAGATATCTGGTTCTATATGTTCTCCTCTCACCGTGTATCAGCTCTAGATATCTGGTTCTATATGTTCTCCTCTCACCGTGTATCAGCTCTAGATCAACAGTGGATATGCTTTTTCTCCCATCTTCTCTATCACTGGCAATCTCACTTTCTCTCTCTCTCTCTTTCTTCTGTTTCCCCTCGTTCCTCCCCCTCTCTCCCCCCTCTCTCTCCTCTGTTCTTTATGGCAGAGTAATGGGAGATGCTAATTAGGCAGGTACAGACTGGTCAGACCTTTAAAGAGAGGGGGAGACAGAGATAAACAAGTAGGCAGGTACAGACTGGTCAGACCTTTAAAGAGAGGGGGAGACAGATATAAACAAGGGGAAATGTTTGAAAGACATTGAGGGAGGGGCATAAAGACAGTGAGGGAGGGACATAAAGACAGTGAGGGAGGGACATAAAGACAGTGAGGGAGGGACATAAAGACAGTGAGGGAGGGACATAAAGACAGTGAGGGAGGGACATAAAGACAGTGAGGGAGGGACATAAAGGCAGTGAGGGAGGGACATAAAGGCAGTGAGGGAGGGACATAAAGACAGTGAGGGAGGGACATAAAGCCAGTGAGCAGGTGCTCAGTGGGTGATGAAGTTGATAGATTAGGATTTGAAGAGAGAAGGGAAACGCTTTGTCCTGCATACATCACATTCACAATAGGCCAGTGTTTTTTAACTGTTCAACTGTGTCTCACAGTGGCTAACAGGAGGCAGGCAGGCAGAGTGGGTAGCAGAGATGATCTGTACTGTGATGTGTGTGTGCTCTGTGGGCTGCTGGGGAACAGCATAGAATGAGCTCCATGTCAACACACCTACACATACATAATAATGCAGCATTCACTTATTCATAGATCTGCTAAAGTCTCTTAAGAAAGCAAGATCAGTTAAAAATAAGTGTTGTTCTTGTCAATGCCAGTCAGTACTCTATATACCAGTGGTCACCAACCGGTGTATATCCAAGGCATAGTCGATCATCAAACATTTCTGTTAAAAAAACAAGGATAAGGCCTTCCTATTTTTTTTTTTTATTTGTGCTGTTGGTGCCTTTGATCCCGCAGCCATAGCACCAGGAAGGCAGTGTTTTCATTTTCAACCATTTCATGTGTCTAAAGGTAGAACTCCACCTACCCGGCAGGTCTAGACACTAAGTCAAGAGTGCCTATCGCTGGCCAATCAGATAGCTCAGATCACTGTGTCTGCACAGTTTCCACGAGCCATAGACTGTAAAAAGAAACCTCGAGCTCATAGCAAAGTTGATACTGTGAGATTTCAAAACTTTTAAAGCCATGGCGAGAGAGACTGTCAACGAATACAGCAAAGAGCTGCTGTTTTTATGACTGACTTCATGTTTCAGTTGTTATTCAGCCCTGTCAACACTTTAAGCCATGAAATGTGTGTTCTCCCTACTTCCACCCACGCTACAACCAGCACTGCAGCTGAATTGAAGGAGTACAGCAAAGTGTTCCGATAAGCTAGCGTTGGTATTATTAGCTGCTTGTGTCTTTTTTAATATCAAGGAATATTCCACTTTCTCTGGTCATAGGAGTAACAACATGAATTGGTGCATGAGGCAGAAATAATGCCATCACCATCAGCTGGAAGACTGTGTCCCCTTTTCTGAGCGGAGGGAGAGAGGAGGGACACTGCTTCGGGTTAGGGGAGGGCTTGACCGGCCCGGGATTTCCTTGTCCCATCACGCTCTAGCGACTCCTTGTGGTGGGCCGGGACCCTGCATGCTGACTTCGGTCACCAGCTGGACGGTGTTTCCTCTGACACATTGGTGTGTCTGGCTTCTGGGTTAAACGAGCAGTGTGTCAAGAAGCAGTGCAGCTTGGCAGGGTCGTGTTTCGGAGGACTCTCGACCTTCGCCTTTCCAGAGTCGGTCGGGGAGTCCCAACGATGGGACAAGACTGATACCAATTAGATTTCATGAAAAAGGGGTAAAAGTACAACAACAAAATATATACATATATTTGCCAATTATTATGCTCACTCAGCTGTGCCTCACAAGTGACACAACAAATGATAAATTAGCAGTGTGATTATATATACATACACACACAAAAAATATATATAATTTGAAAATGGTCTGAGAAGAACATTCAGTGATAATGTATTGGGGCCTATAGTCAAATGCACAAACCTCATCGCTACAGAACTGGTTTTAATTGGTTCATGTTGCATAGGCTCATGTTTTTATTTTATTTTAAACGAGCGGTAGATCTCAGACTGCATTTTGACTCAGAAAAGGTTGGTAACCACTGCTATATACAGTGTCCATATACCGTCAGCGTAAGATAAATGAATCACTTCCCCCAACAGGATCTGGGTTCAAATACTATGTAAAATCTCTATATTACTAAGTAGGTCAATATCTGAATTTATTTGAAAATACTCAAATACACTGACTCAAATGCATTTAACCCAGATATTTGAAAATAGTATTTGAAGTAAGTAGTTGAAAATACTTTCAAATACTTTCAAAAGAATAAGTTGATTGGGGCCACATTATTAGAAATACTCAAATACACAGATAACAAGTATTTAATATCAAATACTCAAATACACAGAAAACAAGTATTTAGAACTCAAAAAATCAAATACACGTGTTTCTGAACCCAGGTTTTCCCCCAAAACACACACTATACTGCTGATGTTGTCTTTCAGCTTTGTGTTGGCCGGACTGTACGGTGTCCACCACCAGACCATCCTAAATATTGCCATGGCAACCAGGCTGAAATAAATGATTGGCCCTCTCGCTGGGGGACTCTGGGAAAGGCAATAGTTCCACCCCATTAGTTTAACAGACAGGCTTTGGACCTATCACCGGTCAGCTGGCAAGGTTATCTGCTGTGACTTAGTATTCCATATGTACAGCAAGTACGAGTGTGTTTTTGCGTGTGTGTCTGTGAGTGTAGTGGTTTATGTGTGTATCTATGTGTTTGTGTGCATGTGTGTGTGCGTCTCTGAGTGTGTTTTGCTGAGAAGAGCAGCCTCCCAGCCAGGTAAGCATAGAGCCAATTATCACCTCCTTCTCCTCTAGCTGACAGTGTTTAATGATAAGGGAGGTTGTAGGGAGATGACAGTAAGACTGAAACACTGTCCTGGCAGGTCCCTGAAGGCAACACTCACCCCTCCTCTCTTCTGCTCCGCCTGCACCCCTCCTCTCTTCTGCTCCTCCTGCACCCCTCCTCTCTTCTGCTCCTCCTGTACCCCTCCTCTCTTGTGCTCCTCCTGCACCCCTCCTCTCTTCTGCTCCTCCTGCACCCCTCCTCTCTTCTGCTCCTCCTGCACCCCTCCTCTCTTCTGCTCCTCCTGCACCCCTCCTCTTTTCTCTTGTTTCCTCTCATCACCTGTTGTTTCTTCTCCTTAACTCTATTCTTCTTCAACCCTCCTCTTGTTTCTCACATTCCTCTCTTTTCTCTTTATTCTCCCTCTTTAATGACTGCCCCTCTGAGTTTTCTTTATTTCTCTCGTCACTTTCTTTTTTTAAATCTCTGTCCTCAAATCTCTCCTGTCATGCTCTCTACCATTCTCCTCTCCTTTCATTTCTCATGTCTCTTTATTCTTTCCTCTTTTCCTCTCCTCAAGAAGAACAAAAAAGGATGAAGGATATGAATATGTAGACTCACAGATTTCCTTCAGTGTTCTCATGAGGTTGAATTGTACATTTATAGATTCAGAATCCATTTTCTGTTAAGTGAACTTGTTAGTATTCCCACTTGTCACATTGAATGACTACAGTCATTCTAGAGCTGTGAGAGATATTGTCTTTGTATGTTTGTTGTTTTTGTGTCGTCACATCGTCTTTGTAAGTCTGCGACTTGAAACAGTCATGTGTCTGTTCTCTGTAGTCTGATAAATGCAGGTTTGTGAGCAGTGGCAGGAGACAGCATATTTCATACACCCCCACAAATCCTTACACTGGAGGTTGACACACACACACACCGCAGACACACACACCGCAGACACACACACACACACACACACCGCAGACACACACCACACGCTCACACTCACATCACGTAACTCTGTCAAATACAAGGTCAAACATAAGGAACCTGAAATTAAAAACGACCTTGCTATGATCTTCTTCCTCTCCCATCTCTCCTTTTTCTCTCTCCTATTCTCTAACTATATCTGTATGTCTCTTCCATCAAACTATTTATACATCTATCGCTCTTTCCCTCCATCTCCCATCTCTCCTCCATCCCTCCCTCTCTCCTTTCTCCTCTCCTGGTCTTGTTATAACACTTGTTCTCTATTTCAGTGAGTGAGAGTGTGTGTCGGTGGGGGTGACTAGCTGTCTGGTGCGCATCACCTCCAGTTCTATTCACACAGCAGCACTGCAACTAAATGCTGCTTCTCTACCCCCCAGGGGACCTAGACAGTCAGTCTGTGTGTTTCTTTCTCAGACAATCAGTCAGCCATCGTACCCTGCCTTCCACCCTTAGTCACAGGGCAATAATGTATAACACAGTGGCAGTGCAGGGTGATAATGTATGACACAGTGGAAGTGCAGGGTGATAATGTATGACACAGTGGAAGTGCAGGGTGATAATGTATGACACAGTGGCAGTGCAGGGTGATAATGTATGACACAGTGGAAGTGCAGGGCGATAATGTATGACACAGTGGAAGTGCAGGGTGATAATGTATGACACAGTGGAAGTGCAGGGTGATAATGTATGACACAGTGGAAGTGCAGGGCGATAATGTATGACACAGTGGCAGTGCAGGGTGATAATGTATGACACAGTGGCAGTGCAGGATGATAATGTATGACACAGTGGCAGGGCAGGGCGATAATAAGTGATGTTCCAGGAAGGATCCAACCCAACACACTGAACTCACACACCCCCCACTCCCAGTCCCGTATGGAGCTGTGGAGCTGTTAGAGCTGGAGTGAGGGGTGCTGTGCACTAATGATTGTTAGTTCAATGATCATGGGAAGGAGATAAAGTGTCTCCCAAATCAAATAATAATTTCCCTCGACTTAGATAACGTCAACTGATATTGCTCATCAATATGAAGGGTTCCACAGTGGGAGCTGGTGTGTGTGTGTGTGTTTATATGCATGTAAATTATATCTCTCACCCCTCATCTCACATTAACAATGCACAGGCAATTGTCAATTCACTTCATACCTCATCTACATTTTTTGTTGTTGACAGTTTATACAAATTGTACAAATATTCATCCTCACTTCCCTCTCTTCTCTCTCTTCCCTCTCTCCTCAGTGGATGGTGCAATCCACCGCACAGCCGGCCCCCTCCTGAGGTCTGAGTGTGCTGAGCTTCGAGGGTGTGAGACGGGAGAGGCTAAGATTACAGGGGGCTACGGCCTGCCTGCCAAGTGTGAGTCCATGAGGAGATGATATCCCAGCTATACTGTACATCTCTATCACACAGTGATGATATCCCACCTATACATCTCTATCACACAGTGATGATATCCCACCTATACATCTCTATCACACCGCGATGATATCCCACCTATACATCTCTATCACACAGTGATGATACCCCACCTATACATCTCTATCACACCGCGATGATATCCCACCTATACATCTCTATCACACAGTGATGATATCCCACCTATACATCTCTATCACACAGTGATGATACCCCACCTATACATCTCTATCACACAGTGATGATACCCCACCTATACATCTCTATCACACAGTGATGATATCCCACCTATACATCTCTATCACACAGTGATGATATCCCACCTATACATCTCTATCACACAGTGATGATATCCCACATATACATCTCTATCACACAGTGATGATATCCCACCTATACATCTCTATCACACAGTGATGATACCCCACCTATACATCTCTATCACACAGTGATGATATCCCACCTATACATCTCTATCACACAGTGATGATATCCCACCTATACATCTCTATCACACCGCGATGATATCCCACCTATACATCTCTATCACACAGTGATGATACCCCACCTATACATCTCTATCACACCGCGATGATATCCCACCTATACATCTCTATCACACAGTGATGATATCCCACCTATACATCTCTATCACACAGTGATGATACCCCACCTATACATCTCTATCACACAGTGATGATACCCCACCTATACATCTCTATCACACAGTGATGATATCCCACCTATACATCTCTATCACACAGTGATGATATCCCACCTATACATCTCTATCACACAGTGATGATATCCCACATATACATCTCTATCACACAGTGATGATATCCCACCTATACATCTCTATCACACAGTGATGATACCCCACCTATACATCTCTATCACACAGTGATGATATCCCACCTATACATCTCTATCACACAGGGTGGTCTTATAAAATGTTGGAGGCTATACGACCTGTAACAA
Source organism: Oncorhynchus mykiss (assembly GCF_013265735.2). NCBI lineage: Eukaryota > Metazoa > Chordata > Actinopteri > Salmoniformes > Salmonidae > Oncorhynchus > Oncorhynchus mykiss. The sequence continues at coordinate 27,308,473 of NC_048578.1, read as the reverse complement.
ACAGAGTGAATTATAACACCACCATGCCTTTGGACATCATTCCAACCAACAAAGATAATTGATACATGTTATATCACACAGAGTGAATTATAACATATTCACTGCATATGGTATTATACATCCCTACCCTCCATCTCTCCTTCTCTCCCTCTTTCGTCATTCACTTCCTTCTTCCTTTGTTCTCCCTTTCTCTCCTCTGTTCTCCTCCCTCCCTCCCCCTCTCTCCTCCCCCCCCTGCTCTCTTCCCTCCCCCTCTCTCTTCCCTCCCCCTCTCATCCCTTCCCCTCTCTCCTCCCTCCCCCTCTCTCTTCCCTCACTCTCGCCCCTGCTCTCCTCCCTCCCACCCTCTCTCATCCCTCCCCCTCTCTCATTCCCCCCCTCTCTCTTCCCTCCCCCTCTCTCCTCCCTCCCCCTCTCTCATGCCTCTCTTCCCTCCCTCTCTCTCCTCCCTCCCCCTCTCATCCCTCCCCCACTCTCCTCCCTCTCTCTTCCCTCCCCCTCTCTTCCCTCCCCCTCTCTTCCCTCACCCTCTCTCTTCCCTCCCCCTCTCTCCTCCCTCCCCCTCTCTCTTCCCTCCCCCTCTCTCCTCCCTCCCCTTCTCTCTTCCCTCCCCCTCTCTCTTCCCTCCCCTTCTCTCTTCCCTCCCCCTCTCTCCTCCCTCCCCTTCTCTCTTCCCTCCCCCTCTCTCTTCCCTCCCCCTCTCTCCTCCCTCCCCCTCTCTCCTCACTCCCCCTCTCTCCTCACTCCCCCTCTCTCCTCACTCCCCCTCTCTCCTCACTCCCCCTCTCTCTTCCCTCCCCCTCTCTCCTCCCTCTCTCTTCCCTCCCCCTCTCTCCTCCCTCTCTCCTCCCTCCCCCTCTCTCCTCCCTCTCTCTTCCCTCCCCCTCTCTCTTCCCTCCCCCTCTCTCCTCCCTCCCCCTCTCTCCTCCCTCTCCCTCTCTTCCCTCCCCCTCTCTCCTCCCTCCCCCTCTCTCCTCCCTCCCCCTCTCATCCCTCCCTCACTCTCCTCCCCCTCTCTTCCCTCCCCCTCTCTTCCCTCCCCCCCTCTCTTCACTCCCCCTCTCTCTTCACTCCCCCTCTCTCTTCCCTCCCCCTCTCTCCTCCCTCCCCCTCTCTCTTCCCAACCCCTCTCTCCTCCCTCCCCCTCTCTTCCCTCCCTCTCTCTCCTCCCTCCCCCTCTCTCCTCCCTCCCTCCCCCTCTCTCTTCCCTCCCCCTCTCTCCTCCCTCCCCCTCTCTCCTCCCTCCCCCTCTCTCTTCCCTCCCCCTCTCTCCTCCCTCCCCTCTCTCTTCCCTCCCCTTCTCTCCTCCCTCCCCTTCTCTCTTCCCTCTCTCTTCCCTCCCCCTCTCTCCTCCCTCCCCCTCTCTCTTCCCTCACTCTCCCCCCTGCTCTCCTCCCTCCCACCCTCTCTCATCCCCCTCTCTCATTCCTCCCCTCTCTCTTCCCTCCCCCCTCTCTCCTCCCTCCCCCCTCTCTCCTCCCTCCCCCTCTCTCTTCCCTCATACACTCTTTAATGTATTCACTTAGCTATGATGTCCTCTGTTATTTGTGTTTGTGTGTGTCTTTATCTCTCTGCTTGTGGTTGTCCTTGTTTGGATGTGTTTAGGCGTGTGTGTGTGTTTGTGTGTGTGTCTTTATCTCTCTGCTTGTGGTTGTCCTTGTTTGGATGTGTTTAGGCGTGTGTGTGTGTTTGTGTGTGTCTTTATCTCTCTGCTTGTGGTTGTCCTTGTTTGGATGTGTGTAGGCGTGTGTGTGTTTGTGTGTGTCTTTATCTCTCTGCTTGTGGTTGTCCTTGTTTGGATGTGTTTAGGCGTGTGTGTGTGTTTGTGTGTGTGTCTTTGTCTCTCTGCTTGTGGTTGTCCTTGGTTGGATTTGTGTGCGTGTGTGTGTTTGTGTGTGTCTTTGTCTCTCTGCTTGTGGTTGTCCTTGGTTGGATTTGTGTGCGTGTGTGTGTTTGTGTGTGTCTTTGTCTCTCTGCTTGTGGTTGTCCTTGGTTGGATTTGTGTGTGTGTTTGTGTGTGTCTTTGTCTCTCTGCTTGTGGTTGTCCTTGGTTGGATTTGTGTGTGTTTGTGTGTGTCTTTGTCTCTCTGCTTGTGGTTGTCCTTGGTTGGATTTGTGTGCGTGTGTGTGTTTGTGTGTGTCTTTGTCTCTCTGCTTGTGGTTGTCCTTGGTTGGATTTGTGTGTGTGTTTGTGTGTGTCTTTGTCTCTCTGCTTGTGGTTGTCCTTGGTTGGATTTGTGTGCGTGTGTTTGTGTGTGTCTTTGTCTCTCTGCTTGTGGTTGTCCTTGGTTGGATGTGTTTAGGCGTGTGTGTGTGTTTGTGTGTGTCTTTGTCTCTCTGCTTGTGGTTGTCCTTGGTTGGATGTGTGTGTGTTTGTGTGTTTCTTTGTCTCTCTGCTTGTGGTGGTCCTTGGTTGAATGTGTGTGTGTGAGTGTTAAAATCATGGTGGTAGACTGTTGGATACCAGCTTTTTGTCATTGTTGAGTTAAACTTCACAGTGGGAGAAAGAGTACATGAGAAGACCAATAGACAGAGAGGGGAGAAAGAGAGGGAATAGATGAGAGGAGGGTGGGAGGAAGGAGTTAGTGAAAATGGAGGGTGGGAGGGTTGATGACTGTAGGGAATTAAAATGAGATGAGCTGTTGTCACAGTGCCTCGTTTTCTCAATATATCATTCTGTGTGTGTAGATGGTGTGAGTTTATGTGTTTGGTGGTGACTAGGACAGTGTCTCAGCCTGTCAACAGCTCAGTTCTACTTCATTCTCGCCCACAGAGATGATCTGTCATTGTGCGACATCAGACAGTTCAGACAATGATCACAGGCCTGTTGAAACACACTTATATTGCTTCCCAAATGGCACCCTATTCCCTATGCAGTGCACTACTTTTTTTTACCATAGCCCATACGACTCTGGTCAAAGTAGTGCACAATATAGTGAATAGGGTGCCATTTGGGACACAGTCAGTGTCCCTGTGGTACAGGCCTGCTGGGGTGTCTCACTGTGTAGTGCACACAGCCTGCAGAGCACAGCATGTTCAACCAACAGAGAGATACTAAACACAGCCATCCATTAACTAACAGCCCCTAACAGTTGAACTGCCTCAGACTGTTAACCAACATTAACTGTCCAGACTCCAGTGTAACAGCCCTGGAAGACTGGTGGAGAAGAGGAGAAGAATTAAGAAACATGGAGAGAGAAATGGGGAGAGAAAGAGAATCTGGCAGAATGACGTAAGAGCGTCAGGCCGGAGTGTGTGTGTGTGCGTGCGTGCGTTTGTTGTTGTTGTTAGAGTAGGGAACCTTTGGCAGGTAGACCAGACAACCACAGCCCCAGAGTCCACCTGTGTACCGATACTGCATTGTTACCGTGTCAAAACCACAGAGAGTCAGCAACACACACCAGGGAGAGGAGGGAGAGAGAGACAGGAGGGGAGAGAGACAGGGATTGTTTCGTCATCACTGCCAGTTAGCCTCTCTCACCTTAACCCTCCATCCCTCCCTCAGTGGCCAATTATTACTAATTAAAATCTTCACCACAAACCTAACAAACACCCTCGCCCTCTTTTCAGCAACTCTCCCCCTCTCTTTCTAATCTAAACATCTCCTTTACCTGCTTTCATTCTCCCAGTTCCCCTTAGCCTGCCTTCGCTCCCTTCTCTTCTTCTTTATATCTCCCTGTGTTATTGATATTGATAGTTAGTTGAGTAATGATTAAGGAGCCAGGGTATTGGACTAAAGATGCACCATGATATTGATAGTTAGTTGTGTATTGACTAAGGAGCCAGGGCGTAGGACTAAAGATGCATCATGATATTGATAGTTGAGTGTTGACTAAGGACTAAAGATGCATTATGTATTGACTAAGGAGCCAGGGCGTAGGACTCAAGATGTGTTATGTATTGACTAAGGAGCCAGGGCGTAGGACTAAAGATGCGTTATGTATTGACTAAGGAGCCAGGGCGTAGGACTAAAGATGCATCATGATATTGATAGTTAGTTGAGTATTGACTAAGGAGCCAGGGCGTAGGACTAAAGATGCATCATGATATTGATAGTTTGTTGTGTATTGACTAGGGAGCCAGGGTGTAGGACTAAAGATGCATCATGATATTGATAGTTTGTTGTGTATTGACTAGGGAGCCAGGGTGTAGGACTAAAGATGCATCATGATATTGATAGCTAGTTGTGTATTGACTAAGGAGCCAGGGAGAAGGACTAAAGATGCGTTGTGTATTGACTAAGGAACCAGGGTGTAGGACTAAAGATGCGTTGTGTATTGACTAAGGAGCCAGGGCGTAGGACTAAAGATGCATTGTGTATTATCTAAGGAGCCAGGCCGTAGGACTAAAGATGCATCATGATATTGATGGTTAGTTGAGTATTGACTAAGGAGCCAGGGAGAAGGACTAAAGATGTGTTGTGTATTGACTAAGGAACCAGGGTGTAGGACTAAAGATGCGTTGTGTATTGACTAAGGAGCCAGGGCGTAGGACTAAAGATGCGTTGTGTATTATCTAAGGAGCCAGGGCGTAGGACTAAAGATGCATCATGATATTGATAGTTAGTTGTGTATTGACTAGGGAGCCAGGGCGTAGGACTAAAGATACATCATGATATTGATAGTTAGTTGAGTATTGACTATGGAGCCAGGGCGTAGGACTAAAGATGCATCATGATATTGATAGTTGAGTGTTGACTAAGGAGCCAGGGCGTAGGACTAAAGATGCGTTGTGTATTGACTAAGGAGCCAGGGCGTAGGACTAAAGATGCATCATGATATTGATAGCTAGTTGTGTATTTACTAAGGAGCCAGGGAGAAGGACTAAAGATGCGTTGTGTATTGACTAAGGAGCCAGGGCGTAGGACTAAAGATGCGTTGTGTATTGACTAAAGAGCCAGGCCGTAGGACTAAAGATGCGTTGTGTATTGACTACGGAGCCAGGGCGTAGGACTAAAGATGCGTTGTGTATTATCTAAGGAGCCAGGGCGTAGGACTAAAGATGCATCATGATATTGATAGTTAGTTGTGTATTGACTAAGGAGCCAGGGCGTTGGACTAAAGATCAAAACAAATCAAATGTATTTATATAGCCCTTCGTACATCAGCTGATATCTCAAAGTGCTGTACAGAAACTTAGCCTAAAACCCCAAACAGCAAGCAATGCAGGTGTAGAAGCACGGTGGCTAGGAAAAACTCCCTAGAAAGGCCAAAACCTAGGACGAAACCTAGAGAGCAACCGGGCTATGTGGGGTGGCCAGTCCTCTTCTGGCTGTGCCGGGTGGAGATTATAACAGAACATGGCCAAGATGTTCAAATGTTCATAAATGACCAGCTTGGTCCAATAATAATAAGGCAGAACAGTTGAAACTGGAGCAGCAGCACGGCCAGGTGGACTGGGGACAGCAAGGAGTCATCATGTCAGGTAGTCCTGAGGCATGGTCCTAGGGCTCAGGTCCTCCGAGAGAGAGAAAGAAAGAGAGAATTAGAGAGAGCACACTTAAATTCACACAGGACACCGAATAGGACAGGAGAAGTACTCCAGATATAACAAACTGACCCTAGCCCCCCGACACAAACTACTGCAGCATAAATACAGGAGGCTGAGACAGGAGGGGTCAGGAGACACTGTGGCCCCATCCGAGGACACCCCCAGACAGGGCCAAACAGGAAGGATATAACCCCACCCACTTTGCCAAAGCACAGCCCCCACACCACTAGAGGGATATCTTCAACCACCAACTTACCATCCTGAGACAAGGCTGAGTATAGCCCACAAAGATGCATCGTGATATTGATAGTTAGTTGTGTATTGACTAAGGAGCCAGGGCGTAGGACTAAAGATGTATCATGATATTGATAGTTAGTTGTGTATTGACTAAGGAGCCAGGGCGTAGGACTAAAGATGCGTTGTGTATTGACTAAGGAGCCAGTGCGTAGGAGTAAAGATGCGTTGTGTATTGACTAAGGAGCCAGGGTGTAGGACTAAAGATGCGTTGTGTATTGACTAAGGAGCCAGGGCGTAGGACTAAAGATGCATCATGATATTGATAGTTCGTTGTGTATTGACTAAGGAGCCAGGGTGTAGGACTAAAGATGCGTTGTGTATTGACTAAGGAGCCAGGGCGTAGGACTAAAGATGCATCATGATATTGATAGTTCGTTGTGTATTGACTAAGGAGCCAGGGTGTAGGACTAAATATGCGTTGTGTATTAACTAAGAAGCCAGGGCGTAGGACTAAAGATGCGTTGTGTATTCACTAAGGAGCCAGGGCGTAGGACTAAAGGGGCATTGTGTATTCACTAAGGAGCCAGGGCGTAGGAATATAGATGCGTTGTGTATTGACTAAGGAGCAAGGGCGTAGGACCAAAGATGCGTTGTGGATTGACTAAGGAGCCAGGGCGTAGGACTAAAGATGCATCATGATATTGATAGTTAGTTGAGTATTGACTAAGGAGCCAGGGCGTAGGACTAAAGATGCATCATGATATTGATAGTTAGTTGGGTATTGACTAAGGAGCCAGGGCATAGGACTAAAGATGCGTTGTGTATTGACTAAGGAGCCAG